>NC_141830.1:26569846-26743596 GCF_982586985.1 Callionymus lyra | reverse complement strand
AACGAGTCAAAATAAAACTATAGCCAACTAATATTATTTTATGGCGTCAAATTACTCACTGTAACCACGACAAACGAAAATATCTTGTATATTGTATATATGTATACAGTATATATATATATATTTACTCTCCTTACATTAATAGCAATGTTTCTCTCTGTTAATGATTTATTGAGATTCATAATCAGCTCGTAAGAAGAAAAGTGTGTCCAATGCTCAGACAAAACCACTGCCATCTAGTGGTGGGAGGCTGTGGCGATCACAAAGTTTAACAACAAATGCATTTATCCTTCTGAAGAAGTGACAGGTTGTAGTTTTAAATTTAAAAATTATAAAGTGCAATATGTTTTTTAATATTATACACAGGTGTCATGTACAGTAGCTCAAAGTCTTTTCTAAATATCATCCGCTTCTGTTGGCGTCTGTGTCCTCCAGTAGATATGGAATCATAAGCTATACTTTTTCGTCCACAAAACCCCGAAATGTGTCTCCAGCTCTGCAGAAGAAATGTTTAAAAATACACCCGTCATCTCCATGTTCTACTTTTGTGAGAAAAGAAAAGGATTCAAAGATTAACATAGGATAGAAACATATGTTTTAAAACATCATCAAAGTCAAAGTATTGTACAGAACTCAACATCACATAGTTATTTAAACTGTTTAAGCTTTTTTTTTTTTAAATGTATTTGAGCCCAGAGAAGAGGTGGTATCAACCTTCAGGCAAGCATGTGTCCCGAGAATACTCTCTCATTAGTCCAGCTGATTTCAGCTTTGGTTGGTTTTGGTTGTATATTCATTTTTTTTTTCAAACAAATCAAAACAACACACAAAAAGAAACAGTAAATTTAAACAATAATAACAAAAGACAATCAACGTAAATAGAAGTGAGAAAAATAAAAATAACAATAATAATAATAAATAAATATCTAAAGAATTTTTTTTTACTACAAACAAAATATAAACAGAATATGGAATGTGTTGGATTGATCTACAAAAATACAGTATATTGAACACAGTCAAACAGATTCAAATAGTCATTCAGTTCTTTTTCGTAAAAATTTAAATACTAATCCATTTTCCTCATTTCTTATGGAATTCTTCTTCCTCTGATTTTATCCTGTGGGTTGATAATTCAATTTTATAAATTCCCTGAAATGATGCTCCTTGAGTCTTTTTATGTGGGCGTTTCCTCCGTGTACAACTTCTTGGTGATGCTTTTCTTGCTATTAGCAAGTTTTTTACAAGATACATTAATGTAGTAACTCGACGAGACAAGTAATAAATGGTTTTGTGCACTTGTTTATATCCTGTAATCCTCCATCCATGCTTGAAGCACAACAGGATGTGGACCGTGGTAAAACAGGAGATGTTCAAAGACCGAAAGCTGAAACCATTTGTCGGCGTGTTTGTAATCAGGTGTCACTGGGAGGAGAACACAGCCACAGGAAACTGTCGTCTGATAGCAAAAGGCCAAAAGGTGTCGCCTGACTCGGTGCCAGGACGTTTAATCAGCTGATTTGTGACCCAAACGACCACTTGACCTCCCGATGGGCTTGACAGACACTCGTATCTGTGTCTGACCAGCAGCTCAGATGCTGGTGTTTGGTCAGGAAGGTTAAAATAACATGATCACCCACTTTGTTTTTGTCGTCCATCGAAGACCAAACATGCCTCATCCATGCAATACAAACATGAAATACTACTGCAGTACTAGTACAACTTCAACAGTTTAATTTAGTTTAATTAAGGATTTTCAGTATAAGGGGAATAATGAAAGCTTTTCAAATAATAAAATAACAAGTTTTCACAAGACAATAAAATATAAAATAAAAATAAAACTAATAAATTATTCATGATGAATGATTAAGGTTAATTTTAGTCTTGGTTAAATTAGTTTTTTTTTTTTAAATACATTAAAAAACGAATGAACATTTTTTACCCATTGATTTTGATATTCTGAATCCAATAATTCAAAATTAAATGTATACATTCAAGAAAAGTAAAATATTGTTTTAATCTTTACCCTGTTTAAATTAAATGTAACAATGTTGGTGCACTAGTACCGGAAAAACTAATTCGACCCTTTATTATTAGAAAAGATTGAATTATATTATTCAATTAAAACAAATTCAAAGCATAAACAGAACATTTAAATCGAAATATTAACATTAAAATGTTGAATCAGCCTTCTAATAATCCTATGGCAGTTATATTTTTCATGGTTTCCTTTTGAACAAAGAAATAATTCATAATGTCTACATGTACAATATCACAGTTTTTTTCACAATTCGAAGATCTCTAAAAACAATAAACAGCTCAATGTTCGTAGTGAACTTCAAACAATGATACAAGAAGGAGTTGAACACATGACTTTCTCTCGCTCGTCCACTGGGCTCTCTTATACTTTCATGTTCAGAGCAGACGATTCCAGCTGGACGCTCTTCCGTCTGCAGGGAAAACACAAACTGCTTCAAAGTTTCCCACCGCGTGTGACGTCTTCCTGATCTGGACGAGCACATTAGGATCAAACTCTTCTGCATCTTTTCAGTTCTTAGCATGTGTCAGTCATGTCGTGTCGATGATTTTCTACCAGCTTTTATATTTAATCTTCTTATCAACAGTTGCTGTGAACACGGATGTTTTTGTGTTTGTGAGCGAGTGTTTACTGATTTACATTAACTGCGGTCAACACTGATTACATTGTTTCTCTGTAGGATTTATGTTTAATACCAACCCCCAGGATTTGACGTGATAAAAAATGTAATTATAGCTATAACGTGTGACTGAAATACTCATTTGTGTCAAGTATAACATTTTAAATAAATACTTATTTGTAGACATGAAATAAGTATAACATGTGAACGAAATACTTATTTGTGGACTTGAAATAAGAATAGAGTTTGAATGTAATACGTATTTTATGGACGTGATATATGAGCTAAATACCTATTCGCAGAATTGAAATAAGTGTAACGTTTGAACGAAGAACTAATACGTGGACTGGAAATCCGTATAAAGTTTAAAATACATTTTTATTTGCGAACTTTAAATATGTATAAAACTAAAAATAAATACTATATTGTGGACTTGAAATAAGAATAACGTTCACACGAAATAGTAATTTATGGATTTGAAACAAGTATAACATGTGAACTAAATACTTATAAGTGGACTTGAAATAAGTATAAAGATTAAAATAAATACTTATAAGTTGACATGAAATAAGTATAAAGTATAAAATAAATACATATGCGTGGACTTTAAATAAGTATAACGTCTGAACAAAATACTTGTAGGTGGCCATTGAATAAGAATAGAGTTGACATAAATACTAAGTAATTGCCACAAAATAAGTATGATATAAATAAGTAATGTGACAAAATACTAATTCACAAAGCACGAAATAGAAATGAATGACCACGAAATAAGTATAACTTGCCAACAAAATACTAAGTTGTGGCCTCGGAATAAGTATTACGAAATACTTATTCCACAATCCCTAGTTTTGCACGTATATATTGTGTTGATGTCCAAGGATGTGTGGTTAATTGTGTGTGTGGCACAAGTGTCTCCCTGGTTCCTTTGCATCGATCCTTCATTCCCGCTCCTGTGTATTTCACATTCTTCATCACGAACAGAAGTAGAGGACGATGAGAATTCCTCGCTGTGTACATCGAGGGAGAGCGCAGGGGGAATACCATTACATCACTGCCAAACACTTGAATTCTTTCCCCAGCAAGTGTGTCGGCTCGCTGCTGTGATTCTTGGCAGCTCGACGCTCCGCAGAATTCCCTGACTCGACTCTGGCCGCGGGCCCAGAAACATATGCAACACATGTTGTTCGACATGAGAGCGCTGAGAGTGTGCGAGTCGCTCAGACCCGGCAAACATGTTTGTGTTCTCATCAGTAGGAACAGATCTCTTGTTGTTTAACAAGACGATATCAAACACAGAGCTTTCGCTTTTTCGGCTCCCGTGAGCAGGAAGTCTGGGATCATTTAGAGATCGACAAAAGCAAAACCACACGATGTGTTGCAACAGCGTGTTTGCTGAGTAACACAAGCGAGACGGCAACAGTGTGTCTTTGAAGACGTGTCCACTGAGTCATAAAGACTTTTTCTATGAGACATTCTCTCAGACGGGATTTAACAAACACACCGACACAGCCCGTACCTCTGCCAAGGAGCTCATTTCACACGTCGACTTACAAACTATTCACTACTGTGATCAAGGTGGATGAAAGTGCACAGCCTGAACAATATGCCAGGATAGGCATAATTATGAAAAAAACAAATACATTTTAACACCTTTATTTTGAAATACATTCAAATAATATAAACACACTTTTTAATATGGCAATGTGGAATTTAAAATGTACATAAATGTACATGTTAATAAAGTAATATGCATATTTAACAACACCATTTTCTTCTCGTCTATTCCCTTGTTTCTTGTTCTCTGCCACTAGATGGTAGTGATGTGTTGATGAAGATTCATGAAACAGAGTCATTATCTTCAGAGTCCACTAGATGGTAGTGATGTGTTGATGAAGCTTCATGAAACAGTGTCATTATCTTCAGAGTCCACTAGATGGTAGTGATATGTTGATGAAGCTTCATGAAACAGTGTCATTATCTTCAGAGTCCACTAGATGGTAGTGATTTTTTTTTTTTTTTTTTTTAGAATCCCTTATTAGTCCCGCGAGGGGAAATTCAACCATTCACACATACTGATGGGAGTAGGCATGCACACTTGCGCCAAGTTCACCATCAGGAGCAATCAGGGTGAAGTGTCTTGCTCAGGGACACAACGACACAAGCTTGTCTGGTGCTGGGATTGAACCTGCAACCTTTTGGACTGCAGGCAACCACTCTACCATCTGAGCTATGTCGAGCTATGTCGATGAAGCTTCATGAAACAGTGTCATTATCTTCAGAGTCCACTAGATGGTAGTGATGTGTCGATGAAGCTTCATGAAACAGTGTCATTATCTTCAGAGTCCACTAGATGGTAGTGATGTGTTGATGAAGCTTCATGAAACAGTGTCATTATCTTCAGAGTCCACTAGATGGTAGTGATGTGTCGATGAAGCTTCATGAAACAGTGTCATTATCTTCAGAGTCCACTAGATGGTAGTGATGTGTCGATGAAGCTTCATGAAACAGTGTCATTATCTTCAGAGTCCACTAGATGGTGGTCTCCGAACTTTCAGTCTAGGCCAGACACAACACAAGGGATACCACAAACACATTGGTTCCGGGACATTCCGGGACCTCTGGGTCACCTTGACCCTTAGATAACACAAGGGAGGAGATTGTTACTTCATCTCAACATTTTCAGACGACCACATGAACGGGTTCAGTACCAGGACAGCTCTGGATCAATAAGAAAAGCAGGCCTCTGCGTGGCTTCATTAGAAGAAGTCAGACGGATTAACATTCCAGAGCCACCAGGAGCAGAGTTTAACATCGTCCATTGATCTTCTGAAAACCAGAGTCCAGGGTTTATGTTTATCAAGAACTTCCTCCGGTACGGTGTACATTTTAGGACATCGTCAGGTATCAGACCAAACGGCTTCATCCAACAGACGAAGCAGCCTCAGACAAACATCCGTCAGACGAAGAAGCCTCAGAAAAACACACATTAGATAGATCATTTTATTTATCTGAGTTCAGAAATTCACAATTCAGGCAGAAGATTTACACATGAACACGTTTAAAAAAAAAAGAAGCAAGAATACAAAGTTTTGCTAACTTTGGGAATGTACATAGTCAGGTATCAGACCAAACGGCATCAGAAAAACCTCCATCAGACGAAGCAGCCTCAGACTAAACGGCCTCAGACGAAGCAGCCTCAGAAAAACCTCCGTCAGACGAAGCAGCCTCAGACTAAACGGCCTCAGACGAAGCAGCCTCAGACTAAACGGCCTCAGACGAAGCAGCCTCAGACTAAACGGCCTCAGACAAACCTCCGTCAGATCGAACTTTGTCAACCTTCAAAATAAAAGTCCCCAGACAAAACTACATCAGATAGCGTCTGGAAAAAATAAGCGAACCATTTTATTGCAAATTAAACCGGAAGTGCATGTGATAACGACGTGATACTAGACAAAACGACATCAGATAGCATCTGGGAAAAAAAAAATCACCGGAGCATTTTATTTCGAATAAAACCGGAAATACATGTGACGTCACCGGGATCAACCACGCTGATATATCCTAAACATCGCTTGTCGCTTCATAATAAAATGTAATACAAAAAAACACACAATGCAATCGACTTACCTTGCTTGTATCCAAAGCGAATATAATTTTTTTTTCACCTCAAATCGCGCCACGGTAGTTGCAATCAGTGACGTCACATGTATTTCCGGTTTCAATCAAAATAAATAGTTGTTTCCAAAATGCCATCAGATTTTTTAGTATCGTTATCACATGAATTTTTGTGCTATCTGATGTCGTTTTGTCTAATATCATGTAGTTATCACATGCATTTCCTGTTTTATTTGAAATAAAAAGAAGCGATTTTTTTTCCAGACGCTATCTGATGTAGTTTTGTCTGGGGACTTTTATTTTGAAGGTTGACAAAGTTCGATCTGACGGAGGTTTGTCTGAGGCCGTTTAGTCAGAGGCTGCTTCGTCTGAGGCCGTTTAGTCTGAGGCTGCTTCGTCTGACGGAGGTTTTTCTGAGGCTGCTTCGTCTGACGGATGAAGCTGTTTGGTCTGATACCTGACGATGTCCTAAAATGTACACCGTACTCCGGCTCTGGCGCGATTGTTAGCTTTTCACGCAAGACATGAATTTAAGGAGAGGTTTTTCCCTCTTCTTCACCCAGGCTCAGACGAGGATTTGACGCTTAGACTTACTGACCCCCCTCATGAGGGATCTGACTACACATTAGGTCCCGCCTGCTGACCACAGGAAGCTGACCAGTGCAGACGTGAGAAGTCATCCAGTTAATCATGGAATAAATGTTACGTCAAGGGTTACGAGCCCAGCTTGTTGAAGAAATATAGTAAATAAAAAAAATATTTTTAACAGAAAAACATTGTTAAGTAAGTTATATCAAACACTTGAGATAGTATTCAAAAATTAAAAATACAAAAAACAATACAAAATATGAACATCTTAAATACCAAAATGTATAACAATCTACTGAAAATTCTCAAACAAGGTCATGCAGGCCAGGGGTGTATTCCAAATCACACACTTCTGCACTTACAATTAATACTATGAGTGCACAAGTGTGTACTGATGAGCAGTGTGCAAAAATGTAGTTTGCAATGAGCACCCAATAGGCACACTCAAAAGGCCAGAAAGTTGAGTGTGGATCAATGGACACTTTCCACCCTCAACATCCGCCATCTTAGTGACGTAGATGAAGCTAAACTGAAGCTACGTCACTGATGACGCGTCTTCGGATCAGATACCGACGTAAATGTTTGAGAAAACACTTTTATTTTTTTTACCACAAAACAACAATAATAACACAATGAGACACAATTTAATAACTTGTTTCTATAAGAGAAAAGTGTTGTCAAGTGTCGATGATAGCGTTTCAACGACTGGTTACAATCAGTGGTAAAAGGTAGTAGAAGAAGAAGCTGTCGAGTCATTTCCTGTAAGTGTGTAGCAGTAGAGTTTGATTTGAGACAGTACTACACTGTGCAGTACTGCATTGCACAAGAGAGTGCACTGTCTTACAGTGTACTGTAGAGTAGTGCGCGATTTGAGACACAGCTAAGGCTAAACTAGCAACATAGAGTTAGCTCGTGGCTAACAACCCTCAGCAAAATGGTTACAAAACCACAAAAACAAACTCACTAAAAGAAGGTTTGAAAGAGACACACAGCAAGAAGACAAAGAGGTCGACCGCTCTCACAAAATAGCAGAGACCCCGGCGACTATTAGCTTCTCATTTTGAAAAAGTGTGTCACGGGTAAGTGCAACCAGGTGAACAGGAATTACCGAATCAAGGTGTGGACTGGCAGGTAGTTGAAGAGCAGACGGGAACCAATCAGAATCCAGCACTGGCACTCACCTTTTTTGCACACTGGACAAAGAATCATGTGCTGTGTCTTACAATGCACTGTAAGTGCACTTACTTGAGCAGTGCAGTCTCAAACTCTGCTGCTACACACTCGACAGCTTCTTCTTCTACTACTTTTTAACACTTATTGAAACCAGTCGTTGAAACACTATCAACACTTGACAATTGAAACAAGTTATTAAGTTATGTTTCATTGTGTTATTATTGTTGTTTTGTGGTGAAATTTGTGTTTTCTCGAGACATTTACGTCGTTATCTACTCCGAAGACAGTGACGTAGCTTCAGTTTAGCTTCATCTACGTCACTAAGATGGAGCTGTTGAGGGTGGAAAGTGTGCATCAATACACACTCAATTTTCTGAAAGTGTGCACTATTTGGGACACACCCAGGGAATAACAGCCAAGGGTTTTGAAACTCCGCCCATTGAATCCCAAACCACTAAACTAATCAACAAATGTGTTTGTTGTATACCTTGTCCTTGACAATATAGTACATTGTCAAGGACAAGGTATACCATGAATACAGTTTTTTTCAAACTTGACCCTGAGATAACACAAGAGTTAGTCGGATTGTATTTATATTTATAACAACACCACATTAAATCTGACTCATATATTTGATGTAAAAAAAAAGATGAAATAATCACTGTCTGGGGCAATAATTTGAAAAAGAAAAGCAACATATAGAGCTATGAACTTCTGTGAACTAGTTCATTTTTAGAAGTGGTGAACTTCTGAAAATGAACTTTGAACTAGTTGAAATTTAATTTTCGCCATAGATCCTGGTTATGGTTACGCATCATTAAATATTATGAAGATAACATTGGAAACTGTGTTAAAAACACCACGAAAAAGACAATTTTCTGTGTGTTGTTGTATCTCTGAGGTGCATGAGTCGACCCTTGCAAAGATCTAAAGGCGGCTCGATGACCTTTTGACACTAGAATTGAGGCTCCCTTGACACTGGTTTGTTTAAAGGGTGAAGATTTATGATTTCATTTAGTCACAATATTTAGACATTTACGAAGCCCTAAGTTCTTTTTTTGTTGTTCTTCAATCGTTTGTGGACCTCGACTCCATGTGTTGCGTTAAACCAGGGGCCAGTACAGGATGAAATCAAGGAGGATTGTTTTGTGAGCGAGATCCCTCGTGTGGACTGAACCTCCTGCATATTGATGGAAGGTTGAGCAACATCAACTCATCAGGCCTGTGGAGAAACAAACCATTGAAGAGAAGAATGACCTTCTGACAGCGGGAGAGAAGAGAAGGTGTGAGGAAACAGAGTTTGGAGAAGCTGCAGTGGGGGTTAACTCAGGGGAAATGGCAGGAGAAAGTTGTGGTAGCCGGCAATAAATGGCGATGCAGGGGGTGAATAAAGGTTTTTTCCAGAGTCAGCTGCCCCCCCGCGAACATTAGTTAGGAACAGACGTACAGTCGAGGGGGTGAAGATGTGGTTGTATGCAGTGGGGAAGAGGAAAGAAGCGATTGTGAGTTAAGGAGAAGAAAAAATGGGAGAGGGAAATGGACCCTAAGGTCACGGGGATGTGGGTCAAAAGTCAAAGATTTAGTGCGAAAGTCCTGACAAGAAGATGAATCTATCAGCCCTTCAAACACAAATACTTTAGTTTGAAAGAACACGTTTCTTTCATCTTCTTTTTCTGCTTCTTTTTCGACTCTTTTACTTTCGATACGTTCTCTAAACTATATATCAAACATACACATCTCAATGGTATCTGAAAAGAATATAGAATATAATGTATTATAAACTATTGTGGTTTCAGGAAATGATGATGATGATAAAACATGTTCTTCTTCAATGCCATTGTTTGTGATGAACATGGATTCGTGGACAAGGATCTTACATTTTACACCAGGATCAGATGTTTAAAATACACTGAAGAAATTAATGAACATCATTAACATGATATCACAATATTTGATACTTAAAGAGCATTAATTTCTATACAGATCATGCTCACATGACACCCACAAATTATCAAATGATCACATGATACTCAATACTGATCGCATGACACCCACAAATGATCAAATGATACACATTTGCTCCTAAGCTTTGGAACAATCTTCCTCTCTCTTTGCGCTTGATGGAGTCTACTGACTCCTTTAAGAAACATCTTAAGACGTTTCTATTTGTGCAGGCTTTTCCTTGAATTTCTCGAACTCCTGTGTTGTTCTCGGTGTTGTCTTGATCTTTGAAGTATGTACTGTTTTGAGTATTGTTTTGATTGTTAAAGCGCTTTGTGACCCTGGTCTCGAAAAGCGCTATATAAATATATATTACTTACTTACTTACTTACTTACATAGATGATCACATGACACCCATAAATGATCCATGATATACATAGATGATCCACCCCGGGTGGATGATCACATGAAACCTATAAATTATGGCACCCATAACTGATCAAATGATACACACATAACTGATCAGATGACACTTGTGAATTATCCCACGATACACATAGGTGATCACATGACACCTGTACAGTATCACATGACACCCATAAATTACCACATGATACTCATAACTGATCACATGACACCCATACATTACCACATCATAATCATAACTGATCACATGACACCCATACATTACCACATAAAACTCATAACTGATCACATGACACCCATAAATGACCACATCATATTCATAACTGATCACATGCTAAACACTTAACTGATCACATGACACCAATTAATGATCACCTGACTCCCATAAATGATCACATGATATACATAGATGATCAGGTGACACCCATAACTTGTCACTTGACCACCATAAATAATCACATGATACTCATAAATGATCACATGACACCCATTATTTATAATATAACAACCATAAATTATCACAAGATACACATTCATGATCACATGACAACCATAATATATTTCATGATACACATACATGCGCACATTATAAGTAACGTTTTTACGCAACAAAAATAAATGAAATATGACATACATGATGATCATATGAATTATTATAAGAAATAATATTGTAATTAAATAAATATTGTCGTGTGAAACACTGGCAGTAATATTAAGTAGTTTTTTTCTCTGATTCTTTTCAATCCCAAATAAACTTACGTTTATTTCAGATATTACGTTTTTTTTGTTTGTTTGTTTCCAGGTTATAATTTGGTTAACTGCAGCTTAAAGTGTTTAATCAAAGTTAAACACTTCATATTTTATTACAAGTCTATACAAAAGCAATACTGTATTGCCTGTGTATTATTCAGAGGCGAAAATGCTGGTAGTTAAAACAAAAATAAGTACCATTGTTTAATACATAAATACATACAATTTTACTGATGTAATGGACAAAATGAGATTGAACAAAAACACAATGACAATAGTTATAATAATAAATTATAATAAACTATAATTCATTTGAATGTAATTATGTTATTAAATGTAATGTATTCCATGTTGACTTATGTGTGAATGAAAAGCTTGGCAGAGGTCTGCGCTCGCCAGTGCTTCTCCAGTACGTCGGCGTAGATTGAATCTATGCATGTGTCGGACACAGCTGGAAAATAAAGCATCAATGTGCTTCAAAACAGAATCATATTGCTGGGAAAATTGTATTACCAGGTTTGACACTATCATCCCTAATTACCTTCTTTTTCTTCACCATGTTGTCTGGAAACAGTTCCTGGAAATTTCAAAACAAAGACCCTCACGGAGAAGGATCTGGATAATCGCTCTCCTGACAGAAAGTGGGACGAAACACGTGTTTATAAATGTGTCAATCACAAACACTCTGATCCGGACCAAGTCAAATAACCAGTTTCCTGCTAAGAACTTCCTGTTGGTGAACACGGTTGGAAAAACTACACGTTTTCTTCCAGGAATTATTAAAAACACGTTGAAGGAATGTTACAGTCCACATGCTTTTCAATAGTATCTAAACACTATCAGAACATTTCCATAACTGATAGTGTGCACCTGACTTTACACCTAAATACAGACTTTTGATCATGATGAAACATAAATGTACTGAAAAAACATTTAGTCCAGTGGTGGGCAATTACATTTCCTCAGGGGCCACAGTTGTGAGGGGCCATCAAGCAAAAATAGTGAAAAGTGAAAAGCGTAAATAAAATAGGAAAACAAAAAATAAATAATTGGTTACTAAAAATCTAATGAATGAATATATTAAAATTATTATTTGATTGTGTTTAGTATGTGTTTTGTTTTTAATCTGATGTAAAAGCTAATTTTCCCCCAAACATTATTTACTTCCTCAATCTTTTTGAGAGGGAATGGAAAAATTGTAAAAACCCTATATTCATAATGAGAGTGTAGTTGAGTGTAGTAATGAATAATAAAGATGAAATATATATATATATATATATATATATATATATATATATATATATATATATATATATAATGTTATTTTGATGTAATCTAACAGGATTCCAATCTGTACTAGTAGGATACCAGATCCTACTGGATTCCAATCTGTACTGTGACAAATATATATACAGTGTATATATATATATGTACACACATCTTTTAAAATTCATTTCTCTTCTACTCCTGAACTTGGTGATGATCCTGACAAAGTCACAGTCAAACCATCAAGTCCATCTAAAACTAGAAGGTTATTGTTCAGTCAAAAAGTCAAAAAGGCGGCTCTGAGGTGCAGAATTGTACCCTCGTCTGAGGTGGATTAAAAAAGCAAAAAGAAAGGGTTTGGAATCTTTATGAGTTTGTTTGTTTTTCTTCTTCTTCTTGTTCTTCAAGATAGAATTTCTTTTTACAAGTCACCTCATAAATCAGGCGCCTGATTGGTTTACGTACCGTGACTTGTCTGATCTTTTTGTTGGATTGTTTCTCCAGTTTCTTCCATTTTAATAGTCCTCGCTGCTCATGTTGTACTTCTGAAGAAGGGAGATGTTCACCGTCGTAATTGACTCAATACAAATCCTTAAATCGATAAATAAACATTATTTAAACGGGATTTTCCTCCATACAATAGAGGTGTTAAATGAAATGACCCAGAAATAAAGGCATAAATTGCTCAAACAGATCATTTCAAACGATGATTACGATACATGAATCTTTCTCAAATGTCTTTGAGTGAAACGATAGAAAAACAAGAATCTCTTGCCATCATAAGATTTGATGAAAACACATAAAACATTTTACGACCTTCCTAGAATGGATTTGGAGATGATTGTTCGATCTCATTAAACATGTTGAGTTTATCTCTGGTTGGATGAGAACAATTTTAAACAGGAAGTGAATGTTTCATACAATAAAACACAATTGAACTGATTAAATAAAAGCTTTTATTAATGATCATCACAAGTTATTGGACGGGAAAATATAAACGTGAGTCGATGACCAACATCACCATTTCCCCTCGTTTAAGATGTAGACAAGAGATTTGGATTACGAGAACAGGCTAATCCCAACTGGGCTGTTAAATAGTCAGTGATTGACTCATTTAATCTTCCAGCTTGTTTTCTTCGAATGAATCTTCTTTTCCAGCCACCCAGGCTGCACACTGGCCTGAAGTATGGACCTGCCAGTCCAACGCGCGCTAATCCTTAACGTTTTAAACTGACAACAAGAAGTGGAAAATCTCACAAGCGAGTCCTGAGTCCATTAATGACACCACAGTTGTGATTTCAGCTGCAGGACTTTCAACCGTAGACTCTTTGTGTTGAACACTAACAAGTCTTCTTTAGTTTATTTCATTTTTTAACTTGATCAACTTCCAAAGGTTTAGATCACGAAGGTCCTCAGGGCCATTTGTAGCCTTTAATGAAATTTCATGTGTGAGTGACCAGAGAGAGAGAGTAAAAAGTAGATGAAAAAAAAAATGTTATCTTGAAGTTTAAGCAAAATAACAATTAAAAATTGGGTAAAAAAGGTAAATTGAAAAAATACCAGAAAAAAAATACATTTATAAAAATGTTACCAGGAAAAAATGAAAAAAAGGAAAAGATTACCAGAAGGAAATGAAAATAAAGAAATGTAAAAGATTACCAAAAGGAAATACAAATAAAAAAAAAGGTAAAAGATTTCCAGAAAAAAAAAATAATATTACCAGAAAAATATTTAAAACATTAAAAGATTAACAAACAAAAAAAAAAGATTGCCAGAAAAAAAATATATAAAAAATTTACCAGAAAAACATTAAAAATATATATATTACCAGAAAAAAAAGTAATACCAGAAAAAACAATTAAAAAAAGGTTACCACAAAAACATAAATAAGTTAAAAAGGTTACCAGAAAAAAAAAAAAATCAGCTCAACTGTCTTCATTATCATGATTATTCTCTGAAATGAAATGTTTTAAATGCATGTTTGTTAATCTTTTTATCATTCATTTTTGCCTCATCTATTGTTTGACTAAAACGATCCAAGATTGTCACCCAATAAATAGAATTTACATTTTGCGTGATCTCTTTATCTTTTAAATTAACAAATGTTATGGACTTTAATCGTACAAATCAGTGAAAAGTACAAGTATACAACTTTATGTATATATTTTTATTGTCTATGTCAGTTCTGTAGCCTCAGGACACTGGTGCCAGGTTGGTTCCAGCACAGGTCCAGACATTCTCACTGGTCTCGAACACGACTGGTACAACACGGTGACGTCAGCAGGTGGACGTGGACAAATGACACTCTGTGCTCCACGTGAACACGTGTCTGGTGAGTGTGTCAGTGGGTCGCTCTGCGTTGACTGACAGCTCTCGCACACGTCTTTGAAGTGAGCTCATGAGAGCCATAAAGCTCCAGATGAATGGCATCATGGAATAAGCAGAGGTTACAGCGTTAGGCAGGGAGGTTCTCAAGGTGACAGAACCACTTCACGACAAACTGTTTAGAAACCGCCTGGACTCGATAATCAATAATCTGATTTTTAGATGATTGAACAATGATCAAGAACATGAGGGTTCTCTTTTGCTGCTGTCCAGGATCATGAACGTTAATACATCAATTTTATTATTGTTTAATTATTTATATGCCATGATGCTGTCCCTTATTTTATTTTTGAATGTTATTAATCCCTTATTACTTTTACCTTATTACTAGCACTTTGCACTATATTTGCAGTTTGTTCTTGTTTTCCTGAAACTTGCTGTAACTTCTATCGTCTGCTGTAAACTGGAAGGAGATCTCCAGAGAGATTAATAAAGTCTTGGTAAATCTATCTAATCTTCCAGCGAAGGAAGATCTATAGCGGGTCCTGAATGAACATATTATTTATTTATTTTAAATGAATGATAATAATTTTGTGCATGATGTATATAAAGTACTTACACAACAAATAGCATGAAAACCAGCAACAGTTTAATATAAATATTAATGTAGATAACATGACAAATGAGCCGGCTGCATTTATGGCTGCAATAAAAAACGTTTGTAAAAAAAAAAGACTAATCAACTAATATGGGAGTCTTTATCCCTTCGCTTGAATAGCTACTCAATGAAAACTGTTTTATTTTTTATTCCCCTTTTGACTTCTTACTTAATTTTATAAAAACATATTTTAGAAAATGTATTTATTATTTATTTATGATTTATTTATTTTTTTCAGCAGGCGGGAATTGGTACGAACACAAAGTTATGTAACGTTTTGTGACCCTGATCTGGAAAAGCGCTTTATAAATCAGTTGTTTGATACTGTATCATGATACAGTGTCTTCATTTTTGAAGAGCACTAGATGTCAATCTTAGTTTGAAAATGGTTTCATTGAGTTAGATCGGAGCCAAATATTATAATGCAGCGAGTTACATCAAGTGGTTTTTCAAATTGAGACACTGTATCATGATACAGTATCAAACAACTGATGCTGTATCATGAAGCTTCATCAACAAACCACTATTATACAGTATGATCTCAGTTATCATGCCCTTGATCTGGATCTATTGAGGTTTCTGCATTACAACAGATTTTATAATAAACATACACATTTTTTTAAGCCTTTCTTTTCATCAGATACTTTGACACTCATACCTCCGGACCGGGAAGCGAACCTGCAACCTTCCTGCTGCGAGGCGTTTTCGCTAAACACTGTGCACTCTTCATATATTATGTTACAAGTTAACTAAATGAACCAGATGATAAAATGTAATTTATCAAACAAATAAAAGTTTTATAAGGATTAAAAAAATCTGTCTTAATATTGTTTGTTTCGCACATCTAGTCGAGACCTGAAGTTAAAGGAAGCAGAAAGAATCAACGTAATAAATCACAGATCAAATGGCCTCAACATGCTCTTTGTCTCGTGCTCGTCAACAGAAAATACTTTTTTTTACTTCCATCTCGGTGTTAACGACAGAACCGATGGTTCTAGTGACAGATCAGCTGAACCGGCTCTGGACCTGAAGCAGCTGGTTCAAGCTGAAGAAGCTTGTGTTGTGAGTACGCCTCGACCTTTTGACCTGCAGGGACTTACACTCTACGCTCCGTTCCACGGATCTGACAAACTGGAGGAAAACTGATATTTAGGTGCCGGCGCGAATCCCACCTCCGTGTTCTGTGTGAACCAACATGGCCGACGAATCCCAGACTTGATGTAGGACTTTGAGTTTGATCCTTCCCTCCTGCTTCTCTCCCTCCAGGTTCTGCTCGCCCTGCCAGCTGTCAAGCTCTGGTCCGACTCAGACACATTCATCTGAACATTCACACGGCGATGGAGACGCCACACCCTGGCCTTGGTGAAGCGTTGCGTTATGAGGTTACACCCTTGTTTCTCCTCCGGACTGCACTCAGTGGGCACCGACCCATGTACTGTCTGTGTGAACGGATCAATCTCTGTCGGTTTATATTAGCAATCAAATATTTGTCCATGACCGTTTCTACGTTGATGGACGGACATCTGAGTGAAGAATGCAGGAGGTTATATCTTCATGCAAAAGTATGAAGATCTGAGCTACAGTAAATATTTTCTTCCTGATGAGCCAAAATAAAACGGTATGTGTTTTATGTTTGTCCGGCTATAATATTCACAATGTCAGCGATATTCAACTTTCTTTTTAGTGCTTTAATTGAAAAAGTATGTAAAGTTAATCTGTATCTTTGGAGTTAAGGAGAAGACAAAATGGTGGACAAATGAAAGCCACTGAAACATGAAACAGTGTCATTATGTTCTGAGTCCACTAGATGGTAGTGATGTGTTGATGAAGCTTCATGAAACAGTGTCAGAGGTCAGTAGGTGGCGCCACCCCTTTAAAAATTATGTTTCATTAGAACACTTGTTCAAAACAAATAGTGCAGAGACGCCATGTAGTGGATTCTGAAGATGATGACACTGTTTCATGAAGCTTCATCAACACATCACTACCATCTAGTGGACTCAGAACATAATGACACTGTTTCATGAAGCTTGATCAACATATCAGTACCATCTAGTGGACTCAGAACATAATGACACTGTTTCATGAAGCTTCTTCAACACATCACTACCATCTAGTGGACTCTGAACATAATGACACTGTTTCATGAAGCTTCATCAACATATCACTACCATCTAGTGGACTCAGAACATAATGACACTGTTCATGAAGCTTCATCAACACATGACTACCATCTAGTGGACTCTGAACATAATGACACTGTTTCATGAAGCTTCATCAACATATCACTACCATCTAGTGGACTCTGAAGATAATAACACTGTTTCATCAAGCATCATCAACACATCACTACCATCTAGTGGACTCTAAAGATAATGACACTGTTTCATGAAGTTTCATCAACACATCACTACCATCTAGTGGACTCTGAAGATAATGACACTGTTTCATGAAGCTTCATCAACACATCACTAACATCTAGTGTCTCTCACCTCCTCCCCAGAACATTTTATTTTACAGAAAAAAACTAATCAATAAACGTGCACGCCAGCACATGTTCAAGTTATTAATTCAAAATCCAAATAAATTGACTCGGTGACGAAACAAAAATGAGGCGATCAAGGGTAAAAATTTAAACTGAAACACACAAAAATGAATTCATTTATCATTAAAATTCAATTGTTTTCGGTGCATCCCTCACTTTTGTTTTTCAGCCTGTAACCTTATCATCTTTCTAAGAAACGTGAGTCATCGTCAAGAGCGCAGCTGGAAGGACATACAGTTTCCAAGTGAAGATTTGAACGCACAACTCCTTCATCATGACTGCAACAATATCTCAAATACGTGTTTTTCCACCAGGACCCAAACTTTCTTTGCTGACGTGAAGAGCCGCGGTCCGGGGGATTTACCCGGGCCAGCTCGTTAGAACCATGCGATGATGTCATGAAGGCAACTGCGGGTCCGTGTTGTCACGGCGACAGGTAGTGTGAAAAACCCCGGAGCAAACAGCGACACACTCGAGTGAAACAGTTGTCTGTTCGCACGTGCAGCCGAGCAGAACTTCAGTCTCAAGTTCAGAGTACTTAAGGATGCTCGGCTCACGGACCGGATGCATGTTCTGTAGGTGAGTGCTCGCTCCAACATCGTCTCAACGACCCCACAAGTTTTCCACGAGATCACCGCGCTGCGTGTGTGTTTGTTTTTGCTCTCAGGTCCATCAAAAAACACAGCTGCCCAGCAGGACGTTGAGCTCTAATTGCTCAGAGACAATGCTGTCTTTCTCTCGGCGGAGCGGGCGAATAAGAGGATGCGAGGCCAGATGCTGCCACACTGGTTTTCTTCTAGCGTATACACAAACACACAAATGTGTTTCTCATTTGATGAGGCCCGAGTGACACACCACAGACCCACTATCTCCATTCAACATCCTCTGATGAATGAGCTCCCTGTGCTGGACGACAACCGCTCGTGAAAAAAAATCAACATAAAACATATGATTTATCTGAGACGTCCTCTTTTAATCCTCTATGAACATGTGACCTCTACGACCTGGAGATTATATTGATCAACCAATGGCCTCCTGACTTTAACACTCACACACTGGGGTTCGTTTTTGTGTTGCTGTCATTAAAGAATATAAAATGGTTGAATCTAAAAATGTTAAAGTGTTGATTACATTTTTTATTGTTTTATAATAATATTTTAATTCAATATATTCTTCATTTAAAGGTTGAATAGTTTTATTGTATTGTAATAATTAAAATAATAAAATGTATTATTTTCTAAATTAATCATATTTTATTTACACACAGAGTAGTTGATATGTGCAGTAAACGACAGTAGTGTTTTAAATTTAATACAAAAATGTTTGTTTAATAAATACTAAAAGAGTACTGAGCTACTTGACTCACAAACAATCATGTTGTCACTATTATACCAACTTTTTTTTATATCAAAAGGAGAACATTTTTAAATATTTAATTTCGATCAAAAAAATCTAAATCTATATGTAAAAATACAAACATTAAGAGTGTACTTACTGTATAAATATATGTATTTATTTTAATTTAAATTATACAAACTTCCATACACAAATTATTGAATTAAATTTTTTAAAAACTACATTTCAATCAAAAACAAATCTTATCTTTAAGCAAGTTTTCAACTCTTTTCTTAAAATAAAATGTATTCCTTTTTTTTGCAATTATTAAAAAAACTAACAAAAAAACAAACATTTAATTATTTAATAAAAACAAAGCCAACCTTTCAATATAGAATTTACTTGAATTATATTATTAAAACAATAATGTCATGCCTTCCATTAAAAAAGTATTTGAAAATGTCAAATGTTCAATTTAACTTCCACACTTGTATCTGTTCACAAAGCAGCTCATGTGAAAACATGGAAACAGTATCTGAGCAACAGAAGAAGTGATTAATACTCACTTGAATGAAGTGGAAGAATGAAAAGAGAGACAGTGATGTTTATCATCCAAACACAAGCCACTGCCAGCCACACTGGAAAGAAGCTGGGAGTGATTTCACAACACAAAAGCTAGTTTGTCTTTTCCTTCTGTCGAAGGATGTCGGGCCGAACATGATGATGGTATCGTGTTGGGCTGAGCTTTAATCTGGTTCAAAATCTTCCTTGGAGACGCCATTGATGCTCTGATGATGTTTTGACTTAAAGATTTCATTGGTTTAACAGAAAAACAAGATTTTTAGTAAGTGAGTAAAATGTATATTTGAAGGAAATAAGAACTAACTCAGGTCAGAGGACGGCATTCATAACACAAAAATACAAAACCCAATATGAAATCAATGGGAAATAACTACTCTGAGTTTCAGAATAATCAATTTAAAGTGATATTTCACCCAAAATTAACTAATTTTCTACTCATGTCAACTAATGCTGGGATTATTCTGTTCTTTTTTTAGTTATAGACGAAAATGTCAACTAATGTCAAAACTCTTCTGACATGTAGTAAATGTTCTTCTCTCCAAGATGCAGTAAGTTCCTCATCATGACCATGTTTTACACTTATTACTTTATAAAGTTGCTCTGAAATCTGGACGAACAAGAGGTTACGAGAGTCCATTATGACGTAATAATGGCGTCACTCCTTTACTTTAATCACAGTTTGTTTATACAACAAGATTAAATCTCCAGAACAACAAAGTGTTTTCAATGGGTGGAGCTTAAGATAATTTTCTAATGTCAATATTTCAATGTAAAGAGAGTTTTGTACAAACACACACTGATGATACAGTAGAGTCACAAATCACAACAACACACACGCACTGATGGTACAATAGAGTCACACATCAAAACACACACACACACAGACACACTGATGATACAATAGAGTCACATATTACAACACACACACACACTGATGATATAACAGAGTCACACATCACAACAACACACACACACACTGATGATACAATAGAGTCACACATCACAACAACATACACACCCACTGATGATACAATAGAGTCACACATCACAACACAAACAAGTGTATGATACAATAGAGTCACACACCACAAACACACACACTGATGATACAATAGAGTCGCACATCACAACACACACATTAACACACACACTGATGATACAATAGAGTCAAACATCACAACACACACTGCTGATACAATAGAGTCACACATCACAACACACACACTGCTGATACAATATATTCAAACATCACAACAACACACACACACTGATGATACAATAGAGTCACACATCACAACACACACACACTGATGATACAATAGAGTCACACATCACAACACACACACTGATGATATAATAGAGTCACACATTACAACACACACACACACACACACACACACACTGATGGTACAATATAGTCATACATCACAACAACACACACGCACTGATGGTACAATAGAGTCACACATCAAAACACACACACACCGACACACTGATGATACAATAGAGTCACATATTACAACACACACACACACTGATGATATAACAGAGTCACACATCACAACACACACACACACTGATGATATAACAGAGTCACACATCACAACAACACACACACACACTGATGATACAATAGAGTCACACATCACAACAACATACACACCCACTGATGATACAATAGAGTCACACATCACAACACACACGTGTTTGATACAATAGAGTCACACATCACAACACACACACTCTTATGATACAATAGAGTCACACATCACACCACAAACACACATACTGATGATACAATAGAGTCGCACATCAAAACACACACATTAACACACACACTGATGATAAAATAGAGTCACACATCACAACACACACTGCTGATACAATAGAGTCACACATCACAACACACACACTGCTGATACAATAGAGTCAAACATCAACACAACACACACTGATGATACAATAGAGTCACACATCACAACACACACACTGATGATACAATAGAGTCACACAACACACACACTGATGATATAATAGAGTCACACATTACAACACATACACACACACACACACACTGATGATACAATAGAGTCATACATCACAACAACACACACACACTGATGATACAATAGAGTCACACATCAACACAACACACACACACTGATGATACAATAGAGTCACACATCACAACACACACACACTGATGATACAATAGAGTCACACATCACAACACACACACTGATGATATAATAGAGTCACACATCACATCACAGCACACACACATACACTGATGATACAATAGAGTCACACATCACAACACACACACACTGATGATACAATAGAGTCACACATCACAACAACACACACACACTGATGATACAATAGAGTCACACATTACAACAACACACACACACACTGATGATACAATAGAGTCACAGATCACAACAACATACACACCCACTGATGATACAATAGAGTCACACATCACAACACACACGTGTATGATACAATAGAGTCACACATCACAACACACACACTTATGATACAATAGAGTCACACATCACACCACAAACACACACTGATGATACAATAGAGTCGCACATCAAAACACACACATTAACACACACACTGATGATACAATAGAGTCACACATCACAACACACACTGCTGATACAATAGAGTCACACATCACAACACACACACTGCTGATACAATAGATTCAAACATCAACACAACACCCACACACACACACACACTGATGATACAATAGAGTCACACATCACAACACACACACACTGATGATACAATAGAGTCACACATCACAACACGCACACTGATGATATAATAGAGTCACACATTACAACACATACACACACACACACACACACTGATGATACATTAGAGTCATACATCACAACAACACACACACACTGATGATACAATAGAGTCACACATCCCACCCCCCACGCACACAGATGATACAATATAGTCACACATCACAACACACACACACACACTGATGATACAATATAGTCACACATCACAACAACACACACACACTGATGATACAATAAAGTCACACATCACATCACAGCACACACACATACACTGATGATACAATAGAGTCACACATCACAACACACTCACACTGATGATACAATAGAGTCACACATCACAACAACACACACATACTGATGATACAATAGAGTCACACATTACAAAAACACACACAAACACTGATGATACAATAGAGTGACACGTCAAAACAACACACACACACTGATGATACAATAGAGTCACACATCACATCACAGCACACACACATACACTTATGATACAATAGAGTCACACATCACAACACACACACACTGATGATACAATAGAGTCACACATCACAACAACACACACACACTGATGATACAATAGAGTCACACATTACAACAACACACACACACACTGATGATACAATAGAGTCACACATCACAACAACATACACACCCACTGATGATACAATAGAGTCACACATCACAACACACACGTGTATGATACAATAGAGTCACACATCACAACACACACACTTATGATACAATAGAGTCACACATCACACCACAAACACACACTGATGATACAATAGAGTCGCACATCAAAACACACACATTAACACACACACTGATGATACAATAGAGTCACACATCACAACACACACTGCTGATACAATAGAGTCACACATCACAACACACACACTGCTGATACAATAGATTCAAACATCAACACAACACCCACACACACACACACACTGATGATACAATAGAGTCACACATCACAACACACACACACTGATGATACAATAGAGTCACACATCACAACACGCACACTGATGATATAATAGAGTCACACATTACAACACATACACACACACACACACACACTGATGATACATTAGAGTCATACATCACAACAACACACACACACTGATGATACAATAGAGTCACACATCCCACCCCCCACGCACACAGATGATACAATATAGTCACACATCACAACACACACACACACACTGATGATACAATATAGTCACACATCACAACAACACACACACACTGATGATACAATAAAGTCACACATCACATCACAGCACACACACATACACTGATGATACAATAGAGTCACACATCACATCACAACACACTCACACTGATGATACAATAGAGTCAGACATCACAACAACACACACATACTGATGATACAATAGAGTCACACATTACAAAAACACACACAAACACTGATGATACAATAGAGTGACACGTCAAAACAACACACACACACTGATGATACAATAGAGTCACACATCACATCACAGCACACACACATACACTGATGATACAATAGAGTCACACATCACAGCGGCACACACACTGATGATACAATAGAGTCACACATCACAACGACACACACACACTTATGATATAATAGAGTCACACATCAAAACAACACACACACTGATGATACAATAGAGTCACAAATCACAACAACAACACACACACTGATGATACAATAGAGTCACACATCAACAACTCTAAAAAGCACAGATTACTCTGAAAATAATCCCAACATTAGTCGACGTGAGTAGAAACGTTTGGGTTAAATATCACATAAATATTTGAGCTACACAACTTTAATTTAGATTTAACATTTTAAAACATGCAGTTATCACACAAACGTTTTTTGGCCTTTGTAGACGAAGGCCAAAACAGCATAAATGGCGGCCATTTTGAGTCCAAGATAGCGGACTCAGGTGACCTTCATAGATCTAGATGAAGCCACATTAAGTCTCTGGTTTATTGGCGAAACAACTGTTGAACAAGTGTCCACTGTAGCAATTTAACCAACACTGTGTCGATACGTTTAGTAAATGTGACTCTTTGACAACAAGAGCAGACGTTGACTCCAATATTTTTATTTTGTGCTGATGCAGCAAGTTTAGTCAAATCCCACTTGATAGCTTCTGTGCAACGCTGGCTCCTGAGGAGCCTCTAATCTCTGAGACCGAGTCTTGGCAGGAGGTCGTGGGATTCTGGTGGCGACGAGAACAGAGTCAGGCCCTCATAGGCGTTCAGGTCTGTGGTGAACGTTAGTCATCAGCTCTGGTTTAGTTAAATCATGAAATAATAATCATACGTTTCCCACAGAAAAAGTTTGTGAAACGTGATTATGGTTCGTTGTTCTACAGACGTCTGCAGATGTAAAGACTGAGGAGGCTTTTATTTCTGAGACAAAAGAGCAGAAATGTGTTGACTTCCCCCCCGCAGTCCGTCCACTGTGGTTTGACTGTTGCTCAAACCCGAGCTGGCGACAAGATTCTCAATCCTGCCTTCGCTGCTAAATATTGACGTTTCATTCGTTCAAAAGATCTTTGTTCGTTTTTAACGACTGACAATTTGACCAAAATCGAAATAAAAACTGACAAAACTCGTTTGCTCTGAATCAGCAATCCATCCATCCATCCATCCATTCATCCATCCATCCATCCATCCATCCATCCATCCATCCATCCATCCATCCATCCATCCATCCATCCATCCATCCATCCATCCATCCATCCATCCATCCATCCATCCACCCACCCACCCAAACACCCACCCACCCTTCCATTCATCCATCCATCCATCCATCCATCCATCCATCCATCCATCCATCCATCCATCCATCCATCCATCCATCCACCCATCCATCCATCCATCCATCCATCCATCCATCCATCCATCCATCCATCCATCCATCCATCCATCCATCCATCCATCCATCCATCCATCCATCCATCCATCCATCCATCATCCACCCATTTAGCCATGCATCCATCCACCCATCTATCAAACCTCCTATCCATCCATCCATCCATCCATCCATCCATTCATCCAACCATCCTTTTATTGCTTATTTTTGTAGTATGTTATTCATTCACTGAGTCTCGTTCATGTAGATGGACCTATCTTCAGCTCTTGGACGATGGAAAATGGAAGGATTTGAGGTCCAAATGAAAAATGAACAAATGTATAATAATAACAACCAGAAGTCAGTGATGATCATATGTTGAAGTTTGCTTTATTGTGATAAGAGATTGAAGTCAAAATGAACTTTTAACTCACAATTAATAATGACTCAACTAACGTGGTCTCGGGTGTGTTCATGAAGTTAGTCAGAGATCGACGGCGTCCAAAGTTATCGAAGCCACAGTAACTTCTCTGTGGTTCTAATCTCACGAGCCAAACGTGAGTAATCTCGACATGTCACGGGTCGTTTACGCCTAATGACTCCGACCGTCATGTTTGGCCGAAACACACCGACGTTAAGTATCATCATTATTCTTGCATTATATTCCATCATAGGCTTCGAACCCATCACCAGACGGGCCTCACTTCCAGGCAATCGGGTCGCCGTCACAGGAATGGTTTCACTCCAGGGACCGGTCATTGGTCTGAACACGAGGGAACGTGTTGGTCGTGTAATCAAATTGAATCGTCCTCAGATTAATGTTAAAACAGCCTCGAGGAAACTCTGCGGTCGTCACATCTTTCTAGGAAAAATAAATAGCCACTGTGGAGTTTATTTTCACTCTGGGGATTGAAAGGGAGAGAGAGATGGAGTGAAGGAGAGAGAGAGAGAGAGAGAGAGAGAGAGAGAGAGAGAGAGAGAGAGAGAGAGAGAAAATATTTACTTTTACTGGGGCAGAATGAGTTTGTTTTAACTGACCCGTGTTTGGATTTGAAGTTATCCCCGGAGTGGGACAGAAAAGTGTGTCCGACCCGAAACATCAGGGCATCAGTAAAGGTGGGCGAAGCGATAGAAAAAGAGTGATATAGAAGCTGAGAAGTGAGAACATGAAAACGGAGAGAATACACTAGTATTTCACGATGGACACACACTGGGTGTGTAGCAGCGTTGCCATGACGTTGATACACTCAGAAGCTTTTCTTCGAAAGTACTTCGCCCTGAGACAGAAGAACACAACGCTTTTTTCTCTTCTCTCCAAATAACAGATTATTGTTCCATTGTTCCCGACGTTCTATTAGAGCCAGTCAACATGTGCAGCTTGTCAAGGGACGCACATTTGTAAACGGCCCCGAGGACCATTCAAGGTAGAGAAATTCACGACATCCGCACATAAGAAGTGAAATGTGGTCTGGAAATAAAACCGGTGGTTGGATTGTGACTCGTGAGGTTGTTGTTTTTTAAAGGTCGATCCATTTTCACGTAAAAATACTTGATTGTTTTTATGAGGCCGTGTGTTTTAAAAAGTGAATACAAAGTAAAAATACATTTGGTTTAAATCAAATACATTTATTGTTAAATATAAGGGTGTGAGGTTGTTTTTTTTAGGACATAATACTGAGCTCTATTTAAACATGTTGAACTCTTATAAGTAAGTAAGCAAGTAATTAATTATTAGTAAAGATCCTTCTAGACGAGGGTCACAAAGAACTTTAACAATCAAAACGATACACAGTTATTATATACACTTTAAAAGGTCAAGATAACATGGAGACAAACACAGGAGCAACAAGAAAATTAAGAAAAACCTCAAATAAAAGTGTCTTGAGATGTTTCTTGAAGGAGTCAGTAGATCATCAAACACAGAGATCGTTCCAAAGCTTAGGAGCAACAGTCTGGAAGGATTTCTCTCCTCTGGTCCGGAAGTGTGTTCAGGAACCATCAGTAGATTCTGATCCACAGACCTCAGAGCCCGAGCTGGGGTGTAAGTCTGGATCCAACACATCCTCACACCCAAGCCGTGCAATGTCCCCCTGGCGTCACTAAGGTAACGTTACAGGGGGGACAAAAACGTCGGTATTCACCTACCCGGGTCACCCAGTAATATACAGAGCACCCCCCGACGTCGGATTCAAACGACCCGGGTTACATTTGACGCGTCGCCCACCTCTTCGTTGCCATGGTAACGTGACGTGACGTCTCGCTGGTATCCTTTGGCTACCGTAATTCTACAACTATGAAGCGCACTTGAAATGTTTAATGTCAACAGTGCGATTCTAACCCCGATTGTGCTTAACAACCTCAAACCACTTTAAGGAGGTACAGAGTGAATATAAATCGGTAAAAAGGCTTAATTTTAATTTTGATTGTTCACGCATCGCGGAAGTCAAGAGGCTCTCGCGGATTAATACATGCTTAAAAGGTCCTGTAAAAGTGACTATATTGTATATTTTTAGGTGTTTCAACTCCATAATGTTGACATTGTTTTATGAATGAGTAAAATAAAGTCTGTGCTATTTCGCATGATCCTCTTTATAATCCGGTGCGCTTTTCTATGAAAATAGAATCTTTCTTTGAGATTGCGTTTATGGACATATGTTTTCTTTTTATTTAGCTTTAGTTTATTGAGCGTCTACGTGACGTTTGTCAATAGTAATCGCGATCCTGCAGAGGTGACGTCACACACACTAATAAACGCCACTTCCTCCAAACTTCCGGATGATGACGTCACACTTGTTGACAAAGATCGATCGCATTTTGTGCTCACGTTTGTGCTGTAACTTGACGGAACCAGGTGCGCGTCACTCGTCTATTGAGGTAAGATATCATTATTGCTTTAAGACTCAGAAATAAGGTTTCATTGCGTGTAATGTAACTTTCTGTGGTGCGTTAACACGAGAGCTAGTTCGCTAAAACTTAGCTTTTTAAATTATAATGCAACTCACACACGTATTTTGTTTGTTATTTTGAAAGGACGAAAATATATTCAATATTCCAATAAAAAGTTTGCTATATTGGCAGGTCATGGTAGGCGCTTTATTTTATTAATATTCAAGATATTGATTTCATTTATCACTTCCGCATATTAATACAGATAACATATTTATCGTATTTAAGTATATAAGTATATAAGTATACGTTTATTTGAACCATTTTGGATGAGGGATTTGATCTGTTGTTGTTTTCTTTAAATAAAAGAATATATATAAAATAATAATGAAAAGTATTTTAAATTCCAGCATAAAGAGGTAAACCAGATTGAAACACAATCAAACAATGGATGAAGGAAACATGGAGAGCTTATCTCTGAATGATCAGGTATACTTGCTTGTATTTATTGATTTATTATATTTAAAAGGGAGCACTAGTATGTTTTTGTTTTGTCTTTGCATGGAAGTGACCTGCAAGAACTGCCCATAACTCCAGACCTGCTTGACATGAAACCTTTCCCTCTGTGGTTCCTGACAAATGATTTCAAATGTGAAGTAAGTGAGTAATATTTGTAACATAGTGAACACAAACTTGTAAACCTACAGCACATCTCATCAGGGAAATAATCTAAAATGCAATTCTATGTTCTTTTCTAGGTGAGATGGAGTGCTGCATATCAGGTGCTGGACTAACCATCGGAGGTGGAAGGGGTCAACATGTCAAAAGCAGGTGAGGTGGTTACATCATACACACTTTGGTCATTAAAATAGATATGTTTGGTAATAATGATCAATACATTTCTGTGGCAGGACGCACTGACATGATGACGCTTATGGTCAAGGTTTTCTGGCCTCTGTTGTTGGAAACACTTGGTCGTGCCCGTCAAGGTGGAAGGTACCAGACTGAAGAGTCTTTTAGAGTTTACACTTCAAATGATCAGAATCAAACGACTTCATTAATACAATGTTTTCCAGGTTCTGTTGACTTTCAGACAAAGAGCATTCAACGTTATTATGGCAGTAAGGAGACGGCAGGAAGTAAAAGATTCTTGAGAAGGAGATGAACCACCTCTGGTCTCTGTCAAGTCGTTGTGATTCCCTGAAAGAGTTGTCCGCATGGCAGCGTCACAGCAAGGTAAGAGTTTATTTAGCAAGTGAAGAACAGAAGTACAGCTGATCATTCTTATTGTCTTATTCTTTTAAGATGCACCATGGGCTTGACTGGTGAGGCTTTGAAGGATCTTCAGAGCATTTTAGGAGCAGCAGCAAGTCAGCATGACGTCACTCGAACCATGACTCGGACCAGAAACTACTACACACAAGTCTTCGCTGAGGACGAGACCATCAACGTCGTGCAGATTGACTCTGATGGTTACTCGTGACATTTGTGACGATCTGTGAACAATTGTTTGATATGAAACCTGTAATAAAGCACAATTTGACATAATTTTGAATAACGTCCCATAGTATTCATCATCAGTGCAGTAATGTGTTGTGAAAATGACTATTGGTGATTTAAAAAGTTAACAGGGGTTTTTCCCAATGCATTAAAACATGCCATTGTGGAGCCTCTGCTCAAAAAACCAGGCTTAGACCCAACTGACCTCAGTAATTTCAGGCCTATTTCTAAGCTCCCTTTCTTGTCCAAGATCTTGGAGAAGGTGGTGTCCGAGCAGCTGTCTTTGTTCCTGGATCAGAGCGACATCCATGAGAAGTTTCAGTCTGGCTTCCGTAAACATCACTCTACGGAGACAGCTTTATTGAAAGTGTCCAGTGACATCATGATGTCGGCTGACTCTGGTAAATTCACTGTTCTGGTTCTCTTGGATCTGTCCTCAGCCTTTGACACAGTTGATCACCAGATCCTGCTGAGAAGACTAAGGGAAGAAGTGGGACTGTCTGGGTCTGTGTTAGAATGGTTCTCATCTTACCTTTCTGGGCGCAGTTTTAGTGTATCTGCCAATCAAATGAGGTCTGAATCGGCAGATCTGTTGTGTGGAGTCCCTCAAGGTTCTGTTCTGGGTCCTTTATTGTTTTTGCTGTACTTGATTCCCCTTGGTAAAATCATTCAGAGATTTCCAGATGTTTCACATTTTTGCTGATGACATCCAGCTCTACTGCTCTTTTGACCCAACTGAGCCCCAAAGGCTGAACAGCTTAGTTAATTGTTTGCTAGAAATCAAACAATGCCTGAGTGAAAACACTTTACAGCTTAATGTGGACAAAACTGAAACTCTGGTGATTGCTCCTGATGATAAGATTCCAGGGTTGAGTCAGTACTTGGGTGACTTAGGTCAGTCTGTCAAACTGAGCCTGAGAAACCTGGGTGTTGTATTTGATAAAGACATGTCTCTTGTTCAACACTGCAGAAAACTGACCAGAAACTGTTTCCTTCAACTGAGAAAAATCTCTAAACTTAGGAAAATGTTGTCACAACATGATCTGGAGCTTGTAATCCATGCGTTTGTTTCTTCTCGTCTGGACTATTGTAACAGTTTGTTTTCATGTCTTAACAAGAAGGAGCTGTCTCGTCTGCAGTTGATTCTGAACTCTGCAGCGAGAATTCTGACCCGCTCAAGTAGGAGAACTCACATTTCTCCGAACCTTAAAACTCTTCACTGGCTTCCAGTTTCTTTCAGGATCAACTTTAAAATTCTGGTTCTTACTTTCAGAGCTATTCATGGTCAGGCTCCTCCTTACATCACTGATCTGATCCAGCCTTACACCCCAGCTCGGTCTCTGAGGTCTGTGGATCAGAATCTACTTATGGTTCCACGCACACGGCTCAGGACCAGAGGAGAGAAATCTTTTCAGGCTGTTGCTCCTAAGCTTTGGAACAATCTTCCTCTCTCTTTGCGCTTGATGGAGTCTACTGACTCCTTTAAGAAACATCTTAAGACGTTTCTATTTGTTCAGGCTTTTCCTTGAATTTCTCGAACTCCTGTGTTGTTCTCGGTGTTGTCTTTGATCTTTGAAGTATGTACTGTTTTGAGTATTGTTTTGATTGTTAAAGCGCTTTGTGACCCTGGTCTCGAAAAGCGCTATATAAATAAATATTACTTACTTACTTACTTACTTAAAAGTTGTAACAAAGTCTCTGTTTACCCTAGTTTGAGATCGACATAGAGTTCAACATGAACAATATTCAGGCAAAGCAGACATCATATGTTAATGAATCATGAATTAATTAATGCTTTATTTCAAACATGTTACATAAGAAAGTAAACTTAAGACAAACAAACAAAACCAATGACATTAGTCAAACAATAATTATAGTCAAAACAATAATATTTACCCAACATGTCCAAATTAAGAAGGATGAAGCATAAGCTCGTCTAAGCCTAACCTTTCACTACTCAATTATTAACCATCAACACCCAAAGTACATAAACAAAATACAAACATAAACAAACAAACATGCAGCAAAACACAGTTGATATATTTAAGATATAAATAGAGATAAACCACTGCTTTCTTGAAATCACCACACTTGCAATAACTTTCATAATTGTGTCATTCCATGTGATATGGGTAACAGTAAAAATTGATTTAAATCATCAGTAATCATCATCGTTTAAAATAGCAACTGAAGAGCTATTTGTAAATTACACTCAAACTATGAAATAGAAGACAGCACGTCTAAAAGCTTTGTGAGAGCCACAGTACATGTTTGAACTTAAAAAATATACATATTTATGTTATTGATAGGTGACTCAAGACTGCTCTTATACTATCAGAAAACCACACACACCAACATGATTCATTTGTTTGTAGTGGCCTGTGCTACATCAAAGGGTTAATTCTCTAACTTGTAAAGCTGATATTTATATGACACATTCAGATGGTCTCCTACTATCCTGTGAGAAGTGTGGTTCAATGAGTCCAAAAATGAGGGAGAGGTTGTCATTCTTCTGTCAAAATGGTCTCTGAGTGTTACAGAATGACGAGACCTGATTTTCCAGGAATGGACTTTGGCAACTTTTTTTCTACTTGGACCTCAGAGCTGATATTTGGATATGTTATTCTAGACTCCATTCTGAGTTGAACTGTGGTGGTTTGATGTTGCTATGAACTTCCTGTGCCCCATGGTATCATGGGAAACTTGGAGAAATCTGGACTTTGAAGCTCTATAAATCGACCATTGTTAATTTAAATGATCTGAAACTTTTAGAGGTTCTTCATGTTCCATTTGTACACATATGTTTTCAAGGGCGTTTTTCTAGGTGCTTCCTGAAGCTACTTCCGGTTTGGGAAGGATTATCATTATGGTTCTACCAGCAAATGATTTTACAGGTGTCAGAGGTCACACAGACCAAGTTTCATATGTCTGAGGGTCACAGAGGTCACATAAGAGCAAAAGAGCAACAGTCATGAAAAACACGTTTTTGGCCCCGGTTCATTCCCAGCGGCCCCTAGGGGTCTGAAAATGAGCATGATAGTTCACACTAGCCTCAATATCAAGTCTCTGTTAATTAATGTACATGTTATTGATTACTAATGTATGATTATGTTTGTACTTATGCAATACATATTATTGATTACATGTGATTATAGATGTAATTATTCCAATAGTAGTAAACTTTTAACTTTTGACACTGGATAAGCTATTAACTCCAATATGAATATTGTACATGAGCTGCTTTTTATCAACCTGTCATAATAAAAGATATGAACTGTTATCATAAAAACTTTATTTAAATGTTTTAAGCATTCATTGGTATCAATTATAGGCATCTCTGAAGTTACAACTGCATTGATCATGTTGGGATGAATACTATGGGAGCATTATTCAAAATGATGTCAAATTGTGCTTTATTACAGGTTTCATATCAAACAATTGTTCACAGATCGTCACAAATGTCACGAGTAACCATCAGAGTCAATCTGCACGACGTTGATGGTCTCGTCCTCATCGAAGACTTGTGTGTAGTAGTTTCTGGTCCGAGTCATGGTTCGAGTGATGTCATGCTGACTTGCTGCTGCTCCTCAAAGGCTCTGAAGATCCTTCAAAGCCTTACCAGTCAAGCCCATGGTGCATCTTAAAAGAATAAGACAATAAGAATGAGCAGCTGTACTTCTGTTCTTCACTTGCTAAATAAACTCTTACCTTGCTGTGACGCTGCCATGCGAGACAACTCTTTCAGGGAATCACAACGACTTGACAGAGACCAGAGGTGGTTCATCTCCTTCTCAAGAATCTTTCACTTCCTGCCGTCTTCTTACTGCCATAATAACGTTGAATGCTCTTTGTCTAAAAGTCAACAGAACCTGGAAAACATTGTATTAATGAAGTCGTTTGATTATGATCATTTGAAGTGTAAACTCTATTGAAAAAGACTCTTCAGTCTGGTACCTTCCACCTTGACGGGCACGACCAAGTGTTTCCAAAAACAGAGGCCAGAAAACCTTGACCATAAGCGTCAGCATGTCAGTGCGTCCTGCCACAGAAATGTATTGATCATTATTACCAAGTGTGTATGATGTAACCACCTCACCTGCTTTTGACATGTTGACCCCTTCCACCTCCGATGGTTAGTCCAGCACCTGATATGCAGCACTCCATCTCACCTAGAAAAGAACATAGAATTGCATTTTAGATTATTTCCCTGATGGGATGTGCTGTAGGTTTACAAGTTTGTGTTCACTATGTTACAAATATTACTCACTTACTTCACATTTGAAATCATTTGTCAGGAACCACAGAGAGAAAGGTTTCATGTCAAGCAGGTCTGGAGTTCTGGGCAGTTCTTGCAGGTCACTTCCATGCAAAAACAAAACAAAAACATACTTGTGCTCCCTTTTAAATATAATAAATCAATAAATACAAGCAAGTATACCTGATCATTCAGAGATAAGCTCTCCATGTTTCCTTCATCCATTGTTTGATTGTGTTTCCATCTGGTTTACCTCTTTATGCTGGAATTTAAAATACTTTTCATTATTATTTTATATATTCTTTTATTTAAAGAAAACAACAACAGATCAAATCCCTCATCCAAAATGGTTCAAATAAACGTATACTTATATACTTAAATACGATAAATATGTTATCTGTATTAATATGCGGAAGTGATAAATGAAATCAATATCTTGAATATTAATAAACTAAATCGCCTACCATGACCTGCCAATATAGCAAACTGTTTATTGGAATATTGAATATATTTTCGTTCTTTCAAAATAACAAACAAAATACGTGTGTGAGTTGCATTATAATTTAAAAAGCTACGTTTTAGCGAACTAGCTCTCGTGTTAACGCACCACAGAAAGTTACATTACACGCAATGAAACCTTATTTCTGATTCGACTTAAAGCAATAATGATATCTTACCTCAATAGACGAGTGACGCGCACCTGGTTCCGTCAAGTTACAGCACAAACGTGAGTACAAAATGCTATCGATCTTTGTCAACAAGTGTGACGTCATCATCTGGAAGTTTGGAGGAAGTGGCGTTTATTAGTGTGTGTGACGTCACCTCTGCAGGATCGCGATTACTGTTGACAAACATCACGAAGACGCTCAATAAACTAAAGCTAAATAAAAAGAAAACATATGTCCATAAACGCAATCTAAATGAAAGATTCTATTTTCATAGAAAAGCGCACCGGATTATAAAGAAGATCAAGCGAAATAGCACAGACTTTATTTTACTCATTCATAAAACAATGTCAACATTATGGAGTTGAAACACCTACAAATATACAATATAATCACTTTTACAGGACCTTTTAAGCATGTATTAATCTGCGAGAGCCTCTTGACTTCCGCGATGCGTGAAAAATCAAAATTAAAATCAAGCCTTTTTACCGATTAATATTCACTCTGTACCTCCTTAAAGTGGTTTGAGGTCGTTAAGCACAATCGGGGTTAGAATCGCACTGTTGACATTAAACATTTCAAGTGCACTTCATAGTTGTAGAATTACGGTAGCCAAAGGATACCGACGTTTTTGTCCCCCCTGTAACGTTACCTTAGTGACGCCAGGGGGACATTGCACGGCGTAGGACGGTATGACGCCTTGGGTGTTAGGACGTGTTGCTGGATCAGATCACTGATGGAAGGTCTGCCCATGAATTGATCCATCAACATGCCTCTTGTGAATTTATTTGGATTATATTTCAATCCAAGTTAATTTAAGTATACTTTTCGTCAGATTTATTTCCAAATATTCAACACTGTGATCATAGATTCAAACACATTTATATGTGTTTTGTTTGTTTTCATTGACATTTCATTAGTCTATGACTCAAGATGGAGACTTAAAATAACATAAAATAGTATTTATTTTCCTTAATTTAGTGGCAACTTAGAGGCTAACAGGCTCTGAGCATGTGATATATCGCTAAACAATTGTGGAACTACCAAATTGAAGAAGCAAAAAAATGTCAAAACATCTCACTATCTCCTGTTGACAGAAGACAGACCCGAGGACACACCAGCTGTGATTTAGAAAATCATCCGTAATCACATAACAGAAACATGACATTCGTTGAAATGGAACCATTATTAATTCATGATTGGAAGCATTTCTTTTGACATAATCTCATTATGTTTGCTTCTAAACTGCTTTGTCAGATTAACACACATTTTCTAATTCACTCTAATCTGAACATGTTTTTAAACTTGAAACTAAACAGACCAAACAATTGAACACGGCTGGAGCACCTGAAAAAAAAAAAAAAAGGTTTTCTTGGCAGAGCCGCGCTCGTTCCAGTCTGCTTTTCATCCATCACGACTAATTCCACCAACATCATCACTACTGCGGAGCGTGTGTGTCAAAGCTGACTTGGACAACAAGATGTGTAACCAGATCTGACTGGAGAGCAATCGTCAGCCTCCACCCAGGACCAACTCCTGTGTTCTTGTTGTACATCACGCTGAGAGGGAATCACCGAGACCCTCAAAAGTCAAGAAAAATAAGTCTTTATTTATATGAACTAGTCATACTTTAATATCCTGATAGATTCTGTGCTTGGCAACAAACGTCGACAGAAGATTTCCTTTGGAACTAAAACTAAGTGTTTACTCGAGTATTGTGTCAGATGGTTTCATGTTTATGATCTTCTTTTGAAGAACAATCCACTTGTTTATATATATATATATATACTATATATATATATATATATATACCTATTTTGCAACTCCAAGACAGAGCGAGTAGAGTCAAAGTCTCCACCTCCAAGGGACTTTTGTATAAACAAAGTGGGGTGTGATTACAGCTGGAGGAGTGAAGCCATTTCATACGTCACGTTTGTGGACCTTTAAGAGTTTTATTCTCTCTCTGAAACTATGAGAGTGTCCAATTTTCCGTTTGAATTTTGAGGACTACCTTTAATAAGACAAGTTTTGCTTCGTTTTAAAGCCAAATAGTTAATAGTTAATTTAAAAACATTTAATTTAAAGAAGATCATTTAAAAAAAACAACAGGCCAAAGAGTGCAGTCAAAAATACATTATTGAATTATGGATGATTTTAAAAGTGAAGTCTCAAATCTTAAATATTTACTACAACATGTATATAACAAAAGTTTCAAACCAAACATGGGAATTGTTCTGAGTGTAATAACATGTGATAAGTGTAATAACTCCTTCTAATTGTAATAACATCTAATAAGTGTTATAACTTGTAAACTGTAATCCTCCTGTAGAGATAGTTCATTTTACTTATGATTACATTCATAACATACATTTAAAATGATTTTGTAATAAGTCTAGTGTTTAAGTGTCAAAGATAATGCAGGATATTATTAAAAGTGAGTGAAGTCTCAGCAGAGTCAGAGACGGAAGCTTGAAGAACACAGTCGTGACCAGCTGGGACTTGTCCACTCTGACCCTGGAGTGAACTTTACCTGCGGCCCAGCAACATGGTCTTTACTCCTTTACGCTGATTTATCTCCACGGCTGAGAGGAGAGTGAGAGGGTTAGATTGACAGGTGAAGGCAGGAGATTTAAAAGCTTCTCCATTAGGAGCCACAAGAGGACGAGGACATGATTGATCCTGTAGGTCCTTATCAGGGAAGTCACAGGCGATAATACCGACAACGACACCAGACGAATGTGCTAAGATAGGAAATACGGACTGCAAATCAGGGATTTATTGCTGATAGTCATCTCAGCGCTTCTGTAGGAGACTCAGATGGAGGATCGTGGCGAGAAGAGACTTATGGTGGGATAAATAGATGTAAAATACTGAAAGAAAAATGTCTTTTTTTAGCAAAAATCCTCATTTTGTTTGACAGAATAACTTCAGTTTGTTTTAGGTTCTACACATGATTAATCTGAGACTGAAACGTTGAGTATATGTTTGAGTAAAATGTTGGTTGTGTTCATTGAATTACTGACATAAATCCCCAATTTAAATAGCAAATATTGTCATTTAGAGCAGATGTCACCAAACTATTGCGCCCTGGTTTGACGTCAGCCTTTTACTCACGGACCAACATTTAGATAAAAACAGTAAAAAATAAATCGTATAAAGTTTGTGTTTTGGTCAATTTCACTACTTTAAAGGTTTGTTTTCTCTAGTTAAATTGAGTTAAATCACGTGTGAAGCTTCACAGGCTAATTTAAAAATACCATCTTCCTTCAAAACAAAACACCTTTCATACAGTAATAATTAGTAAAACAGAAATGATATATGTCATTTTGACTTTCTGTGCGACCCATTAACCCAACTCCTCATGGACCAGGACCGCTTGATTCTTACGTCACTTTTTTAAAAGTCAAATCATATCAAGATGCTTCACAGTTGAGACTTTATGAGAGAGAAGAAAAACAGATCCCAGAGAATCAACAATGAGTGAATCACAGCGAGGAAATAGGTTATTTTAGAAGGCAGAAACCTTGAGCAGAACCAGACTCGTGCTGTCTGAAAGGTGTTTCATTAGAAACAAAGAGCAAGATTTACTCTTATGTAATATAAGCCTGTGACTGTTGACAAATACAGACGCTTGTTTCAGTCAAGTTTACACAAAAAATAAAAATAGCGAATTAGATGAAAAAACAAACACCATCAAAGATGAGTGCAATGTTTTTCACACATTTTGTTTTTCCTGTTTTTATCTAACGTCAAATCCAGATAATATTAATGTCAATAAACCAGTTTCTATTGCAAAAAAGATTGATTTAAAATGTCAGTGTGTCAAACCAATAAGGCCAGAAGATTGTTATTTCCTGGTCACGTTTGTGTTCTAACCAGTGGATACGCTTCGGGCCATTAGTTCAAGAACAAGTTCAACGCTGCCCTGGTCTGTAGCCGCTTTTATGAGGTGAGCGTGTGATGTGTACTGGCCATTTCTGACATCCGTGTGGTCACATGACATGCTTCACTACAGTTGATGGACGAGGTGGTTCGAGGCCTTTTTCTAGGAGTCGCTTTCCTCTAATGACTGCGCGGCACAAAACAGACCCGGGAACAGGCGAAGTCGCTCTGATGGTCATTGATGACGATTCTTTAAAGACAATCGTAAGAGTTATCATTTTAGCTCAACATTTCTTTACTACATTCATATAACAAGTGGACAATCTCATCGTTTCAGGTAGACTTTATCATGACAGTGTTTTACACTTTTTACTTTATAAAGTTACTCTGAAATCCGGGTGAACGAGAAGTTACGAGAGTCCATTATATCGTAATTATAGCTTCACTCCTCCTCCAGCCAGCTGTAGTCACCCCACGCTTTGTTTATACAACGAGTCCCTTGAAGGTTGAGACTTCCGGGATTGATGACGCGTGTGAAAAACCTTGTATGCTTGTATTTCAGGTCACCGTTACTGACAGTGGTGTTGACAGGTATGTCATTTGGAGTTTCAAGCTGTAATATTTGACTTACTTTGTCTCCTTGGCTGGACTAGAGGCAGTGAAACTTTAACCCTCTGTCTTTTGTTTCTATTATTTGGGTCAGAGCTTTCAAATCACATATCTTGACTACTTTTATGGAATATATGTCAATAAGGCGAGTGTAAAATAAAGTAAAACAATATTTTTATTCAGGATTTCTGGTGTTTGTTTATTTTGGTTTCGCAATTAAGCTTCCAACCCGTTACATTACATCCCCTGATAGAATCATGCTGGGTGCCTGAGTATGAGAGGATACAGTTGACTCCAGCAGCTTTTAAAGCTGATGTTTTATCATATTTTGACTTTCAGTTCATTTAATTCAAGCAACACCATTCAGTGTCTACTAAATTAGTTTAAAAAAACTCAAGTGTATTGAAATATATCGTATTGAACCGTATTGTGTCAGATCCCCCCATTTTTAGACTCAAAACTCTGAGTTACAATAACTCAAAAATGAACGAAACTATTAGTTTTTGTGTTGATTGAAAGAACCAAGTTGAAATGGAGAGTAATAAAAAAAGTTAATTATTTATTTTCACTCTGGCTTGTCAATGATTTCCCTTAAATCTATAGAAATATTTGACACACATTTTATGGCGTGTCGAGAAACTACATTTGGAAGTTTGAAGCTGACGATCTTGGGAAATGGGACAGATGTTCAAGGTCGTCCTGAAGGTCACGGGGCGTGTAAAATAATCCATTTCACAACGTCTTCAAACATGACTTTCCACCTGGTTCTTTGACCGGAGCCCTGGAGGGAAAGTGTGACCCCTGACCTTTGAGCACCTCAACCCCGACATACTGCACTCTGGCCCCCAGAGGGGAAAGATGGTGTAAGTAATAATGTCTGGACACTAACAGGAAAGAATCAAAGAGACACCGCCACGCCGCTCGCAACATGTAATCGCCATAGTTACATAATTGCTTCTCTGTGGTCAACAAATCAACCTCCAGGTGAAGCGAGTGCCAGACTTCTTGCTCTTTGCTCTTTCATATCATGAAGACAAGCCTGGTCAGATCAGTTTGAGTTTGAAAGTTCAAAGGTTTAAATAATGAGACGGACACTTTTGGAACACTTTCAGGCGCCACAAAACGTGGAACTGACCAGCTAGTTATTGTTAATAACACCTGGTGAGTTTAAATCCTTGTCTGGAAAAGCACTATATAAATAAATATTACTTACTTACTTACTTACTTATTATCACAATAAAATTTGTGTATCCTACTGACGAACCCGAGCTTGGTCGAGGTTTGACAAATGTCTCGCTCACACTTGCTACACACTACGATATATCGTCTCGCTTTGATGAGGCGAGAACCCACGTCATGCCAAGGATCGTCTTTCAGGCGCTGTGTCACGAAGTCTCACCAGACTAACCTAAATCTTAGTGGCAGGACTTAAGGCTTATTCAGGTCAAGGTAGTTTTCAGTTTTCAATTCTGCAATATGTGCAACATAAACAGAGCAGTGACTTTTCCGTGCAGTTGGCTCTACAATATTCAGGGTTTTATCAAATGAATTTAAGATATAATCAATGTCTTTCATTTTCTAGATGTAGTGACTCTATTGTATCATCAGTGTGTATGTGTGTTGTTGTGATGTGTGACTCTATTGTATCATCAGTTTGTATGTGTGTTGTTGTGATGTTTGACTCTATTGTATCATCAGTGTGTGTGTGTGTGTTGTTGTGATGTGTGACTCTATTGTGTCATCAGTGTGTGTGTGTTGTTGTGATGTGTGACTCTATTGTGTCATCAGTGTGTGTGTGTTGTTCTCATGTGTGACTCTATTGTATAATCAGTGTGTGTGTGTTGTTGTGATGTGTGACTCTATTGTATCATCAGTGTGTGTGTGTTGTTGTGATGTGTGACTCTATTGTATCATCAGTGTGTGTTTGTAAAAAAAACTCTTTTCATTTCAAATATTGACATTGGAAAATAAAATCCACCCACTGAAAACATTGTTTTTCTGGAGATGAAATCTTGTTGACCATAACCACACCCACTCTACTGTGATTGGTCAATCATGGAGCTTTGTCACCGCCCATCAATCCGGAAAGTCTCCACCTACAAGGGTATTCGTTGTATAAACAAAGCGGGGCGTGATTACAGCTGGAGGAGGAGTGAAGCCATTATTACATCATAATGGACTCTCGTAACCTCTCGTTCGTCCAGATTTCAGAGCAACTTAATAAAGTAATAAGTGTAAAACATGGTCATGATGAGGAACTTACTGCATCTTTAAGAGACGAACATTTACTACATGTCAGGAGAGTTAAAGTTTATCATTAGTTCAACTTTAAGGGAGAACAATTCCCATCTCTCACCTCTGATCCCAAACAATGACAGAAATCATACGAGTTAAAATACATGGAAAATATGCCAGTGTTACTCTTATTAATCTTGTCGGTCTAACTCATGGTCATTTAACAAGTGTTATAGGCGCTATATAAATAGAGATTATTATTATTATTATTATAAATATATAATATATACATATATTATATAAATATTGTAGCAACAAAATAGGTATCGCTTGGGAAAGGATGCATGATGTGAGTTTACAGTTTTGTGTGCACCATAAGTAACATGTGTGTGTTCATTAGCGCCTTCCTTTCCAGATGTCTTCAAGATTCATTGTTCCTTTGAATAGAAATACTTTCCATATTTGAGTGTATTATTTTCCTGTAGGTTTCAGTGATTTTTAAACCAAGATTATAACAGACCAGAACTTTAACTCTAAAATCTTAAACTCATAACCTTTCAATTGAATCCATGCAATTAAACAATGGGAGGAAAAAAACCCAACAAAAATAGCTTTTAAACTGTACTTTTCTGTTTGAACTTAATTTGCTTGTTATTATTTAAATAAAAAAAAATGCTGAGTCATAGAACTCCAGGATTATTTTTGTTGCACCTACATTAAATGTAAAATTAGTTCATTTACTTCTTCTCAGTCAAGTTAGCAGGAGTTTGGATGTGTGTACTTTTGTGACGTTAATAGGATTTTCCATTTTTATTCACCTAAATGTAGCTGTTTATGAAACTGACTAAGAATTCATAACAAGTCAATGAAGTTACTCTTTCTTTTTCCTTAAGTCCAGCAGGTTATTTCTTGTCTGAAATCATTTAATTGACAGTAATTATGACAGCAAACTTTAATGAAAGTACTTTTCTAATCAATGTCTAAAATCATGGAGGAAAAAAGATTCCAGCTGTTTATGAAGATACTGTAGCTCAGCAGTCGATGTGGAGATTTATAACTACCCTCACGCACTTCTATGAATAAAAATACATCTGCAGCCAGAATTCTGAGCCGCTCTAGTAGAAGAACTCACATTTCTCCGATCCTTAAAACCTTTCAGGATCATTTTAAAATTCTGGTTCTTACTTTCAGATCTATTCATGGTCAGACCTTCCATCAGTGATCTGATCCAGACTTACACCCCAGCTCGGGCTCTGAGGTCTGTGGATCAGTATCTACAGATGGTTCCTGAACACGCTTCCGGACCAGAGGAGAGAAATCCTTCCAAGCTGTTGCTCCTAAGCTTTGGAACGATCTCTGTGTTTGATGATCAACTGACTCCTTTAAGAAACATCTCAAGACACTTTTATTCGCTCTCCAAATATAACGTACTTACTTACATATTTCTAATTCATGTATATTTTCAGACCAAACTAATCCTAATCAAGAATAGAGAGAACATGTAAACTCCACATAGAAGAGGTTTAATATCCTTCTTGCTCAACTTGCCAGGACTTTTAAAACTTTTCTCACGGCCCCCCCAAAAAAACTTCAATTCATTTAAAATTAAATCATTCATCATAATTGACAGATTCGGGTCCTGACTGTTTCTGTGTTTTATGTTAACAATTGTGTTTGGAAGTCTTTACAAAACAATATCTGTCCTTTGGGATTCCCCTTCGGCCAATTGTTTTGTTCAACCTATTGTTTTCAAATCAGGACAGCAGAGCCGAAGATCTGCCCATTCACGGTTCAGGAAATGAGAAATGAATGTGGACTAATTGAGTGTTTCATGTTTTGGTTCTTGAAAAGCACACATAAATATCAGATGCATTATCAAATTCTCTTGCGGGTTATGAGACATGGTTGTTGGTTCAAAAAATGTGATGAAATGATTCCTTAATTTCTTCTCAAGATTAGCGTTGACGAAAAATAATTGATTCAGGCTTAATAACAACACAATCCAGTCCATATTCCTTTCTGCAACAGGACATCGTGAACCTCTCGGATTCAGAAGAATCTTCTTCCAAGTCTCAACAAAACAACCCTCAGATACCTTCACGTATCTCCGTCAAAGAGACAACTGTCTTTATAAATGTGGTCTAGAGAAGTTCCTGACACCCATTATGAATTAAGTTTGCTAAAAAAGAAAAAAAAAGTAAGTAAGTAAGTAATATTTATTTATATAGCGCTTTTCGAGACCAGGGTCACAAAGCGCTTAAACAATCAAAACAATACTCAAAAAAGTACATACTTTAAAGATCAAGATAATACTGAGAACAACACAGGAGTTCGAGAAATTCAAGGAAAAGCCTGAACAAATAGAAACGTCTTAAGATGTTTCTTAAAGGAGTCAGTAGACTCCATCAAGCGCAAAGAGAGAGGAAGATCGTTCCAAAGCTTAGGCGCAACAGCCTGAAAAGATTTCTCTCCTCTGGTCCTGAGCCGTGTGCGAGGAACCATAAGTAGATTTTGATCCACAGACCTCAGAGCCCGAGCTGGGGTGTAAGGCTGGATCAGATCAGTGATGTAAGGAGGAACCTGACCATGAATAGCTCTGAAAGTAAGAACCAGAATTTTAAAGTTGATCCTGAAAGAAACTGGAAGCCAGTGAAGAGTTTTAAGGACCGGAGAGATGTGAGTTCTTCTACTTGAGCGGGTCAGAATTCTCGCTGCAGAGTTCTGAATCAACTGCAGGCGAGACAGCTCCTTCTTGTTAAGACATGAAAACAAACTGTTGCAATAGTCCAGACGAGAAGAAACAAACGCATGGATTACAAGCTCCAGATCTTGTTCCGACAACATTTTCCTAAGTTTAGAGATTTTTCTCAGTTGAAGGAAACAGTTTCTGGTCAGTTTTCTGCAATGTCGAACAAGAGACATGTCTTTATCAAATACAACACCCAGGTTTCTCAGGCTCAGTTTGACAGACTGACCTAAGTCACCCAATTACTGACTCAACCCTGGAATCTTATCATCAGGAGCAATTACCAGTGTTTCAGTTTTGTCCACATTTAGCTGTAGAGTGTTTTCACTCAGCCATTGTTTGATTTCTAGCAAACAATTGACTAAGCTGTTCAGCCTCTGGGGCTCAGTTGGATCAAAAGAGCAGTAGAGCTGGATGTGATCAGCAAAAATGTGATAAGAAACATCTGGAAATCTCTGAATGATTTTACCGAGGGGAATCAAGTACAGCAAAAACAATAAAGGACCCAGAACAGAACCTTGAGGGACTCCACACAACAGATCTGCCGATTCAGACCTCATTTGATTGGCAGATACACTAAAACTGCGCCCAGAAAGGTAAGATGAGAACCATTCTAACACAGACCCAGACAGTCCCACTTCATCCCTCAGTCTTCTCAGCAGGATCTGGTGATCAACTGTGTCAAAGGCTGAGGACAGATCCAAGAGAACCAGAACAGTGAATTTACCAGAGTCAGCCGACATCATGATGTCACTGGACACTTTCAATAAAGCTGTCTCCGTAGAGTGATGTTTACGGAAGCCAGACTGAAACTTCTCATGGATGTCGCTCTGATCCAGGAACAAAGACAGCTGCTCAGACACCACCTTCTCCAAGATCTTGGACAAGAAAGGGAGCTTAGAAATAGGCCTGAAATTACTGAGGTCAGTTGGGTCTAAGCCTGATTTTTTGAGCAGAGGCTCCACAATGGCATGTTTAAATGCATTGGGAAAAACCCCTGTGGAAAGGGAGAGGTTCACCATATTGGTAACCCAGGGGCCAATTACATCAAATACTTTGATAAAAAGCCTACACGGAAGGACGTCATCTGAGCAAGAGGAGGGTTTCATCTTGTTCACTAGTGCCGAAATATCACCCAAAGATACAGCAGTGAAGGAGGACCAAGAGGAGGAGAGGGGCTCAGAGACAGTAGGGGTTCCAAACAAAGGGGAAGAGATTTTCTCTTTGATCAATTTAATTTTGTCAATGAAAAATCTCAACAATGCATTGCTGTCAGCTTCACAGAAGACAGGCGTGATTTGAGGAGCAGGAGACACGAGAGAATTAATCGTGTCAAACAAAACTTTGGGGTTTTTCCTATTTGCTGCTACCAGTTTTCTGATGTAATCAGATCTGGCAGTTTCTACCATCTCATTGTAAGAAGTCATCAGATCCCTGAGGTGAAGTCTATGCACCTCAAGTTTAGTGGACTTCCAGAGACGCTCAGTCTTTCGACAAAGTCTCTTCAGACTCAGGAGATCTTCATTTGTCCAAGGGCACCGTTTTTTCTGAATTTTCAAGTTCGATTTAACAGGTGCCACTTGATCCAGTATTTCAACACAATGATCAGTGAAACAGTGAATCAAACTGTCCACGTCTGGGCAGTCATCAAAGGAAAGACGGTCAAACATAGCAGAAAAACTGTCTGCAGTATCGGCTGAGATGACACGCCTCTGAGACCTAACTTTCAAAGGCTTAGGTTCAGGGATGAAGTCCAGGTTAAACAATACAAGAGAATGATCACTCAGATGGACATCATGTACAGATACATTAGAAATGTCCAGGCCAAGAGTAAAAACTAAGTCTAAAATGTGGCCTTTTTGGTGAGTGGGTTCAGAAACATGTTGCTCAAAATTAAAGTCTTCTGTTAAAGTTAAAAGTTCTTTAACAGAACAAGATGTGACGTCATCAACATGAAGATTAAAGTCTCCAAGAATAAGGACAGATTCCATTTGAATAATGGAAGATAAGAAGTCACTAAAGTCTTTCAAGAACATCGCCGCAGGACCAGGCGGACGGTAGATTGACACACAATAGAAAGGTCTTGTAGAACCAACCAAGATCATCTGAGATTCAAAAGAAGTGAATTCCTGTGTCTGAATCACTTTGCAAGAACAACTCTCCCTATAAACAGTAGCAAGACCTCCTCCACGACCAGAGAGGCGAGGCTTCCCCAGGACAGCGCTCCCTACTGGACAGAGTTCGTTCAGATGAATAAACTCTTCCTCTCTCTGCCAAGTCTCAGAAAGACATAATAAATCCAAATTAACTCTTGTGAAAAGATCATTAAGAATAAAGGATTTATTAATAATGGAGCGAACATTAAGAAGTCCCACATTCAGCACCGATGACGTCACTGACGACGCCGCGTCACTGACAGGAGCGCAGTGGGGGTCTTTTGAAGCGAACAGCGGTCACGTGGGTACCAGCTGTCACTGAAGTTCAACTCGGTAGTAAAAGCCGAATTAAAGAGAGGAAATGAAAAAATCTTACCACCTTTTGTTGAGGTCTGGACAGACGGCAGCGCTGATGTGTCGTCATACTCTGCCGCGAGAGGAATGTCGATCAAACATCAGTGACGTCCGATGACGTCAGAGTTGTTCTCCCAGACCGACTCGATCGCTTGTGGAAATCGCCCGGTACCCGAGAGATCAAACGATATTCCACAGAGTCCGAGTCGATGAGAAGCGGAGCTGGAAACATATTCACCGGACGTTGGTAACGGTCGCGGTTATAATCTTCCATCGACTCTCTGATGTTGAAAAGAGCATCACGATCATAGATCCGAGATGCTTGAGATATATCTTCAGTGATATGAGCATAATATCCGGACAAATAGTAATAGACAAAAATAAATAGACAAAAAAAGTACTTTATTTAACTTCAATTTTTAATATTTTGTTTTAAACAAATAAACACTTTTATTTTTTAATAAAGAAGTATAAATATTTATTTATAATCATGTTGTAACTTATTTATCAAAGGATTACGATCAGTTATCTCCAATCCAGGATGGCATATAATGTTAACGAATTCAACCAAACACTTGGTAAACATTTTAAATTTATATTCACACAAAATATTCAAATAATAAATTCTTGTTACTCCCACTTGTTTTAAACATTTAATTTCAGCCTAGATGGCTGTTGTCGTGTGGCCTGAGCAGTTGTGGGTTCAATCCCAGCTCCGGATGAGGTTGTGGTGTTGTGTTGCTGAGACACTTTTAACACAAAGAATGTTGCATCAGGTTCAATTTAGTAAACACTCACTTCTCCTGATGGTGATTCCTGATTTAATTATATTAAATCCTGCGATCGAGTAAATATCCTGCTTTATTTAATCAGCTAAAATATATTTCATTTCAACATATATTTTTGCTTTACTATAGTGTAATGGATGTGATCAACTCTTGGGTGATACAGAAATAACAAACAAGTGTAGATCAAGTAAACTGCAGTTGAAACTTAACTGGAAATATCTGTACTTTATGAGCTTGTTGCCATTTTATGTCCATTTATGACAAGGTTTAAAACTCCGATCCAGTTTGTGGTTGATGTACAACCTGATGAAAACAAGGTAAAAGAAAAAGGGCCTGGTAATTTACGGCCGTCATTTAGCCTTCAGATAAAAGGCAGCGAGCCTCCACAGCCGAACCATTACCGGGCCGCTCTGATAATAGCCGTCCTTTGAAGAGCAGCGGTGAAAGGAAGAGGCCGTAAAGAACGACCAGGACACTTCCTGCACGTGTGACTGTCAATGTCTCTGAGGAAGTGTAACCAACGAACCCATAAACCGATTATACTTTACGCACAGTTTTATATGTATTTTTTAACATCATCATAATCCAGTAACACTTAGAACTAATCATACCGTTTTAAATGTAACTCAAAACTGCTGGAGTAGTTTCCAAGCATTATATTTTATTGGCTAAAATACCCAGCGTTTCTCAGGTAAAAAGAAGACAAAATAACCCAAAACAACTGGAAAGAATGACAGTAGGAGAGAAGAGAGTAAGTTCAGGTGGATTGTGGGCCTTAAAATTGCATAAAGAAGCCAAAAATACGGAAATAATCATTTTATTTCATATGTTCTAAAGCAGGAGTACCCATCTTTTCTTGGACCGCTGACCGGCTTAAAGTAAAATTCAAACTTCTCTCATTTTCTACTGATCGTCATACATTAAACCGTATCTTGATACAGCATCGTCGCTAATTTTCTTTGTCCTTATAGTCCAAAAAGACACTTAATAATACCTCCATACTGCTCGTCTGTAACGTCAATACTGTAAAGAAATTGTTGTATTAATGTTATATATCTTCACCTGAAAAACATTCTAGATTTTTACTATATTTCTTTCTCTGTTATCTGACCTTTAGTTTCCTCCATCTGAAATGTTATCAGGTGTTAGAGAGATGGATGTCTCTCTGCGGACAGGACGTTGGGGGTCATCTGGAAACAGACGTGTTGCTGTAAATCAAATGGTCTTTAAAAAACTTTAAAATGCCGTCATATCATTTGGCAAAGTATTTTATGATGACTCAGGGAAACTTCAGTTCATCTGAGAAATAAGAAAGATATACGTCCTAACACTCTTGAGTTTAAAACTCTCACCTGCTTCCATCTTCAGAAAAACTCTTGTCGTTATTGAAATAATAAATAGAGTTTTCAGGCTTGAGAGTCATGTTTGTGCTTTTGGTTTTATCAGGTTCCTTCTGATTTATTTTCCCTCTTGTTTGACGGATGACGACAGATAACTTGAACGCATCCTTCAATCAACTGCTAACTGCTCATAAGCCCCTCAGTTCCAGCATTGTGTGTCAGATGGTCCATGTTTCTATGTAAAGTTCTATTGTTCCTCCATCTTGTGTGTTTTCTTCATATTTTCCCTCTTGAATCTGTTATTTCTATCTATTTCTATGTGTGTGTGTGTGTGTGTGTGTGTGTGTGTGTGTGTGTGTGTTGACCGCTGTGTATTCTTCAGTTATATCATTAACTTCTTTAACTACTTGAGTTGGATTCTTTTTTGTTCCGTGTCCTACTAGTGGTTTGTGTCTGCTTCAGATCCTATTGGCTTTTCGTTTTTATTCGTACTCTCCCAGTTTTTGTACATCTTTAATAAATTGTGTCACTTAATCTTGTGGTGTCTCGTCATTTGGTTTTCAAGACAGAAAATTAACTTAATGGCAACACTTTGTATCATCACAGCGTCTTGTCTTTCTGCATCTCAATAAAGTTTTTTTTTTTTTATATTATAAAATAATAAATAATAACAAATACAAGCATGGTTGAACAATCTAAATATTGTGTCTAGACATGTGGTAATAACTTCATTAGCCATCATTTTTATGTCAAACATAGAAAGAAAATTTGATTTATTATATCCATCTAGTTCCTTCCAATGCCAGATTTCATGGGTAGATTAAAAATGAACGAACGAAAGGTTGAGTCTTGAGAGGTTAAAACATTTAAAAATATTATATCAAACCAGAATCTGTCAGTCTTTCGTCAAGACACTTAGTGTGAAGTCGAATAACACGAGTTCTCTCAGTGGAATGCGATTCAAAACCACAATAACTTAAGCTCACACATCATGTAGAGCGAGAGATCTTCAGCAAAAACGTGAGACAGAAAAGATGGAATGAAGCCTCTGCGATCCAGAATCAAAGGGAATGTTTTGTGTTGTTTTAACTTGGTTAAAAGAAAGGTGGCGTTGATTGTCATCTAGTTTAATTATACTTGTAAGTAAGTAAGTAATTTATATTTATAGAGAACTTTTCTAGACCAGGGTCACAAACAATTAAACAATCAAAACAATTCTCAATAAAATATATTCTTAAAAGGTCAAGATAACACAGAGAACAACACAGGAGTCTCAGGGAATCAAGGAAAAGCTCAAATAGAAGTTTTTCAGATGTTTCTAGAAGGAGTCAGTAGACTCAGAGATCGTTCCAAAGCTGAGGAGCAACAGTCTGGAAGGATTTCTCTCCTCTGGTCCGGAAGCGTGTTCAGGAACCATCAGTAGATTCTGATCCACAGACCTCAGAGCCTGAGCTGGGGTGTAAGTCTGGATCAGATCACTGATGGAAGGTCTGACCATGAATAGATCCGAAAGTATGAACCAGAATTTTAAAGTTGATCCTGAAAGAAACTGGAAGGCAGTGAAGAGATTTAAGGATCGGAGAAATGTGAGTTATTCTACTAGAGCAGGTCAGAATTCTCGCTGCAGAGTTCTGAATCAACTGCAGGCGAGACAGATCCTTCTTGTTTAGACATGAAAACAAACTGTTGCAATAGTCCAGACGAGAAGACACAAACGCATGGATTACAAGCTCCAGATCATGTTGTGACAACATTTTCCCATGTTATAACATATCTAATATTTCCATTTAATATTTTCCTATTTAATTAGTAACAACAACTTGATCAATGAAGTTAAATCTAAACTGTTGTCAACTCTTTCAACTCATCTTTACACTGACACAAGTAAAGATGTTTTAGTGTCTTGTCTTCTTTATAAAACCACCAGGAGTTCATCAGAAAATCCCATTACTGTCATTGTGTTGTCCAACAGTAGCGCCACAGTAATTACATCTCTGAACACAACCATAAAAGGGCTTTTATTTGCGTCATTTCTCTGTTTCCATGCGGCACACATGGGACTGTTGGTAAATAATAACACTGTTGTGAGGATAATTGATTGCATGCTTTTATTCGGGGGGATAGAAAAGGAGGGATACGTGACCTCAAATAACATCGGCAGAGGGCTCGAGGGGTGACACGAGAGAAAGAAACACCAGAGTTTTGGACTCCATTATATATGCTCGTTGTTCTGTTCAAAAGAGATCATAGAAACAGCACAACAAGAAGGGTGGAGTGCATCTGTCGCTTTCTTTCTTTCTTGTTTCTGACTCTTTCTTGCTCTCTTCAGTCGAGCTACTTCTAGATTGAATGTCAGGAGAGTATTTACTGTTTAATTGAATGAACTGATGCAGCATTGTTGGTGTTAATGGTGTTTTTTCTCTTCACTTGACAGTGGAATAGAGAAGCAATTATACCCTTTAAATGTGTCATTACTAACCTTAAGAATAGATTAAAGTATAGATTTAAAGTATTTCACACCCAGATTTTAAAGGAATTGTTTCAAAACTTCACTAATTTTCTACTCACACTCTTGTCGACTAATGTTGGGATTATTTTCAGAGTAATCTGTTCTTTTTAGAGTTATAGACACAAATGTTTGTTCATTTTAATGTAGCGACTGGAGCTCAGTTGTTTTCTTCTTCATCTTCTTCAAAAAAGACACTTAAACATCCAAATACCCCCATCTTGGATTGAAGCCTCCACATGAGAAGAGTTGTAAAAAAAATCCTTTAAAGATTCTATATTTTAAGTTTGTTTGTAGCAGAGGATCGAAGTCATGTGTGCATGTGTTGTTGTGATGTGTGACTATATTGTATCATCAGTGTGTGTGTGTTGTTGTGATGTGTGACTCTATTATATCATCAGTTATTACGTCATAATTGACTCTCGTAACCTCTTGTTTGTCCAGATTTCAGAGCAACTTTATAAAGTAATATGTTTAAAACATGGTCATGATGAGGAACTTACTGCATCTTGGAGAGAAGAACATTTAGTACATTTCAGGAGAGTTTGTTAGTTCGTTAGTTGAACTTTAATGTGTCTTGGTAACGCGAAACAATGCAGTTTGCCTGCTGGTTCATGGAGGTATCAAGAACATATAAAAGCTGTCAAACTCAATCTTCTGCAGTAAGACCTGCCGACTGGTTTCTCCGCTGTGTCACCGTCACTCGGCCATAATGACTGATTGCCGTGTGGGAGGAGGAGGACTTTCCCTATTTCCTTAAATCTCAAAAAATCACTGCGAAAACGCTCAGTCCTCTGGAGAGACGGTAGGAAATCACAAACTAAAGGTTGCTAAGTACTTAAGAGCATTGACACATGGTACCAATTGGCCCTGGATTCCAAGAGTAACACTTCTGATGTCAGTGCAGAAAGATGAAGACAAATCCAACTTGGTAGCCTGTTCACTCTTGGTTTGTGTGTTTGAGTGTGTATCTGTGTGTCATTATTCTACACAAGCATGTCACACCCAAACACAGTGTGTGTGTGTGTGTGTGTGACTATTTTAAATCAGACTGATTTTGGTGGCTTTCTGACTGAGCCTAGTAAATGCCGCCCTGTACGCCCAAAGACCACGCCTGAAGTCAGAGCTGATTTGTGAGTGTGGTTAGACTTCCATGAGCTCTGATTTACACACCCACCCTGTAAACGACTCAATCAACTCACACTTGTGGTGTTTTCTTCTGACGAGCTGGACAGAACCACGGTTGATTTCAAAACATCTGTACACAGACATTGACGGATGCTTCCAAATATCCATCAGAATCTGTCGGAGAAGTTCTACTGTAAAGTCTGGTGGATTCATCGCAACACATGACTTGTAGATTTAAACTTCTCACCAAAGGATTTGCAGGGTATGTTTGGTGGGATTAAAAATAAAACATGTTCTGGTTTTAGGTCTTCCATCCATTTAACATGCAATAAATTATCATGAAGATGTTCCTCCCCTCAGAAAAGGCATTAAACTGTTGTTCAGTTGTGACGAATGGTTCGACTGTGAATCCATTTATATGGATTTCCTCGGTAATAAATAATCTTGGTCAGCTGTTGCTGTATTTAAAGGATCCTATAATTCCTACCATCTTCTATTTTGAGGAATATAATCTGTCTCCATAGTTAAGCAGCTGCATCCAAGTCATACCTCATGAGTACCATTAAGAAGTGATGCGTTAATGAATCCTCATGATACAGCATCATTGTTGGTTGCAGTTGTTGATTATGTATCATGATATATCATCAGCTGTTTGTTACTGTATCATGATACACCATCACTTGTTTGATGCAGTTGTTGATACTGTATCATGATACAGCATCACTTGTTTGATGCAGTTGTTGATTATGAATCATGATACATCATCAGCTGTGTGTTACTGTATCATGATACAGCATCAGTTGTTTGATGAAATTGTTGATACTGTAACATGATACATCATCAGCTGTGTGTTACTGTATCATGATACAGCATCAGTTGTTTGGATTTGTCTTCATCTTTCTTGATTCTGTATTATGATATCAGCAAAAGTTGTTCCACTGCTGAATCATGATACATTGTCGTCGTAGATGTCACTCTTTCTGCACACTGTATCATGATACAGCATGAATTAACTGATCTCATGAACCCATTACAAGCAAATCTCAACTAAATTGGAGGGCGTTTCAGGTGCGTTCCCCTAAGGCAAGCATGGCCTTAGTGCTTTAGCAGATTTTCTTCAGCCCACACAATTAAAAATAAAACTTTTAAATGTCAGATAAGTTAAATGGGAAAAAAACAAAGTTAAGCAATGCTTAGTGTCAATGCTAATTCATTTCTGTCCGTGAAGAAGTTTTGTGTTGAATAAGTTGATTATACGAGAACGTTTATATTGAACTTATGTTCTATAACTCTTGGATCAAGGTTTGGACACCTCTGCCCTGAGGTATGACTCATGCTTCTCTAAGTGGCAGCCTGATGGTTCTGGCGTTCACTGAGGCATTGGTACTTGTCTGAATGCAGTTCTTTCCTACCATGGCGCGAATTATTTTTCTCAACTTGTTTGACCCCTTTGGTACCAAAGGAACTCTGAATGCTTCAGCATACCTAGAATGAATTTGTCTACAAGCCCATGCTCCCAACTCTGTGGAAATAGCTTGTGAATGGTCGCTTCCTGTTCCAACATGACCGACTCTCGTGGCTTGTAACGTTCGTAACCCGACTATGAATTATAGCCCAGACAAGCACGCAGTCCTTCCTGTCCAGAGTCAATGTCAACTCACAAACAATAGTTAAATTCGATCATGTCTCATCCAGAGTTGAACCTAAAGAGTAATATCTCGTGATAACTTGAGAATTGTTGGTTGTTTTTTGGCTCCACAGATGGTTCAGATGAAGGCAGTGGAGAATTATTTTCTAATATTCCTTTAAAAGTTGGTTTATATTTTGATTGTTTTTTTGGTGGCGTTTTTCCAAACTTTTTCCAGATTTTTGAGACTTTGAAAAACTCGCATTTTTAAAATCTTTATAACGTAGCTTTGTATTCGGATGTTGTTTTTTTGTTTTTTTTTGTTTGTTTTGGTGACATTAATTTTTGGTGATCCTTTCAAACTGCATTTACTTTTCTAGATATTTTGATACTCTGGAAAAGACCATTTTGAAAATTAAAAATTAAACGTTTCTTTAGGGTTGGATTTTTGCATGGATGTACTGTGAATTCAGGCCATATTTGTAATTGTTTATTTGACATTTCTTTAACTTTTCCTTAAGTTCACTAGTGATAGTCTGATGTTTCATTCAAAACAAAGGGAAATTCTTCAGAGACACCATCTAGTGGACTTTGAACATAATGAAACTGCTTCATGAACCTTCTTCACACCATCACTAATGGTGCAGTCGGGGCTAAACTTTGATTTTTGCAACATTTTCTTTTTCAGAGATGATTGAAAACTTACCATGTATCTATATTTGTACGACTTTTTATTGAATCGTTTAAATTATTTCCTGTCTTAACTTCTTATATGAGGCTTTACATAGGAGAACCAGGGATGTAATTACGAATACATATATTATATCTGCCTTTTACATCCAACCGTGTTTGATTAAAGTTTCATTTCTATTTGACTGACGCATCTTCAGCCACTCATTTTTGGGATGATGATAGAAAAGTTGATATATTTTGTGTTATTAAGGATCTAACTTGTTACAATCCATCTCGTTCTGTGTTGAGCAAACTCTAGTTTGTCACGTGGAAGTTTCCCTTCAAAGAAGTTGATGCTGGTGATGGAGAGAGTTGTTCGACACTTCAGCTCAAGTCCAGGGCTGTACTTGAAAAAAATCACAATGTGTGAGATCAAGAGAAGCGTGGACACACAGCTGCATTGACTGTGTCAACACTGCTACACACCTGCAACCTTTTATCCCACACATGAAGGTAACACTAGAAAAACACTTGTGGTGCTCCTACATTCAGGTTCAGAGCCATGAATACAATGTTTTTTTCTTCAGTTTTCTGGTTTGTACAATAATTGACACATGTTTTTTACATTTATAACATACAAGCCTGATGAAACACATTATTGAATCCTTAAATTACATTTTATCTACAATTTGTCTGATTTAAAGATATGATTTTGTTGCTTTTGTTTAATATATACAATGTCAAGAATTAACAGTGGAACAAAATATAGTGTTTTAAGCATTATATTGTCTTGTTTAATTTATCTATTTTTCCTTTTTTTTTAAAAAGAAGAAAAAAACATGTTCTATGTAAATCAGAATTAAACAAAAACTTTGTCTTTGAATACATTTTCTGGCACAATTATATTTTTAAAGGTAAAAACAAAGACTTATTTCAACTTTTTTCATCTGGTAGCTAATGATGAAGCTTCATGAAACCGTGTCATTATCTTCAGAGTCCACTAGATGGTAGTGATGTGTTGATGAAGCTTCATCAACACATCACTACTGGTAGCATACTTAATAAAATGGGGTAAAGTTTTGTTGAAGGTTCAAACTGGTTCATGAAGTTTACTAAATGTGGATATTAGGTCAAGATATATGATATGAGATATGATTTGATCCATCACCACAATACTGACCTCGAAAGCCTGGGGTGACATTTATATTTTAGTTTATTTAAGACTTCAATCAATTCTCGTTTGCATCCACTAATAAAACACTCACAGTTTTACACCTAGATACTAATTTGTTTTGTTTAAAGACAACAATTTGAATGTGATGTTGCTTCAGGTGTCGAAACTAGCTTGTGAAAGACGTTTGGCAAGGTGAAGTTTATTATCTTGAGAAAAAGATCCAGTGACTGATCGAGGTTTTACAAGATTCTTCTTCAAGCAAACAAGGTCCTGGCGTGTTGTTAACATCCCTGGCAGGCCAGCGAGAACTTATAAAAGCAGATTGAGCTGAAATGTTAGTCGGTCGGAGATGTTCTTCATCAGAAACGTGTTCGTCACTAGAAACGTTAGTCCAACAGGTTTGACTGACGGTTCGTGTTCGAGTTCCCACACGACTCAAATTAAAAACAAACATGTCGTGGCATGTTTTGTGAGCATGTAGACCCGAACTAACTTTACCCCCCAGGATAATTGCTCACTATAGTCCCTAATGCTCGGCTGCTGCTTCCTGCCTGTAGAGTCTCAACGCTGCGGAACACACAGCATCTTTGTCCTCACCCATGGAAACTATGACCACAGTGACCACTCTTTGAGGGGCAATAAAATATCCGGCGGACAGCGAATAAGATGATCGATTCAGTGACGAAAGAACGAATAATATTTACGTTGGTTTCTGACTTAATCTTCGACACAATCGTGACGAGAAAAGTCGTTAAGAGTTTCAATTTCCGCGCCCGGGCCGCTCCTTTTCATCATGAATAAACTTCCAGGAAGCCTCTCTGTAATTATGCATTTCCTTTAAACAAATATTTGAGTAATTGAGCTTGTGTGAAAGTGAAAAGAGCAACATTTGGCCTTTGAGAACACATGGCCTCCTGTGACAGTAACGTTGCTCACGGCCAGGCAGCGGCTGTTTTCGCTGCAACATATATAAACAAGGCATTTCCTCCAGGGGGTTGACGAGAGCCCAGTTACTATTCATCACCTCCGTTCATACGTGATCGTGTTTGAAACGTCATGTTTTCTGCGCAAGGAAACTGAATATCAGTCTGGATGTGTGGAAACATACCAGCTTGGAGATATGACATCATCTCAGGTGGTCATGACAGGCCTGGTTAAAACTCTGATGCCTCGATTCATCACAAAGGTTCGACCAAAAATACTCAACTTTGATTCAAGTGTTGGACTGACGTTTGTGTCAAAATCCCGCTAAGTAGATTTATTTTATGGACTTCCAGATGAAATCCTTATTTAAAGATTACCTCTATGTTGATGTTGTAACTCATGAAGATTATGAAATGTAACCCTAATCTAAGGCAAGTGTGGCCCAGGGGCCGTTTGCTGCCCTTTTATGGATTAAATGCGGCCCTCTTTCCCCTTTGGTAAATATATTATTCACACCCCTGCTTTAGCTAATATGTATATCTATTTAAAAAAACACCATCATCTGTCAAATAAATATTTACCAAACTATTTGTTACATGAATCTGATTTTGATATCTCAGTGTTTGGCCACCAAACTGAAGCTTCATGAAACAGTGTCATGTTGTTCAGAGGTCAGTAGGTGGCGCCATCAGTTTAAAAACGATGTTTCATTAGAACAAAACAAAGGAAAATAGGCAGAGACGCCATCTAGTGGACTCTGAAAATAATGACACGTTTTTTTCATGAAACTTCATCAACACTTCACTACCATCTCGTGGACTCTGAAGATAATGACGCTGTTTCATGAAGCTTCATAAACACATCACTACCATCTAGTGGACTCTGAAGATAATGACACTGTTTCATAAAGCTTCATCAACACATCACTACCATCTAGTGGACTCTGAACGTAATGACACTGTTTCATGAAGCTTCATCAACACATCACTACCATCTAGTGGACTCTGAAGATAATGAATCTGTTTCATGAAGCTTCATCAACACATCACTACCATCTAGTGGACTCTGAAGATAATGACACTGTTTCATAAAGCTTCATCAACACATCACTACCATCTAGTGGACTCTGAAGATAATGACACTGTTTTATGAAGCTTCATTAACACATCACTAGTATCTCGTGGACTCTAACGATAATGACACTGTTTCATGAAGCTTCAACATACCATCACTATGAAACAGTATCAAACGATCGATGTTGTATTATGAAGCTTCATCGACTCATCACTACAAATCACCATACCGTCAGTAAACATCATCCTACTTTTATCTAAAACAGCCACCAGGTTCTTCACAGCGTTCACATATTTATTTGATACAACTTTGACATACAGTACAACTTTTGATGTATTTCTGAAAAGTATTATTTTCCAATGGAGATTCACACTGTGAATGTTTGTATTCACATCAAATTTAAACAAGTGTGATATAAATCGAAAGTGTGTTTGTGTAATAGTATTTATATACACATCATCTCACGTTCTCACATCAGTGCTGATGCTCCAACAGTCTGTCACGGTTCTGTCCACACGGTGGGTTTGGTATTACATAGCACTACCTGCTGGTCAAAAGGTGTCACTGCACCTTCAGCGCATCAATGGAATGACTGACGTTCCACAACATTAAACACGCACGTGTGAACCTTTCACTCCAGAGATGAATCTTGTCAAGACCTTCATCAAGTCTCAAGTCTCGAGCTCTCCTTTAAAAAATCAATCATCTCTGATCAGGATCTGAGGTTCGGATGAGTTTGGACCCTCTCTCTTCTCTCTCTCTCTCTCTCTCTCTCCCCGCTCTCCACCACTAGGTCACTCCTCCTCGTGCCCCCCAATCCTTCCCCTCTAAATAAAACTACACACCAGGCTGTTGTAGCCGGTAAATGGGGGAGCAGCCCTAAAGAAGGCTCACACACCCACTCTCTCTCACACACACACCCTAACACACATCCGTCTGGAAGGAATTAGAGAGACTTGTGGCCACTGCTCTGGGGTCCCTGGACGCGCCACCTTCATGCCCCTTAAGATGGAGTGATGTGGATCCTCCTGTGACCATGACGGGCGCAGCTTCTCCTCTCAACTTCTCACAGCTTTTCCCAAAAGCATGTGCGACACACGCACAGGTTGTGGAGAGAAGCATCTGATATTCTCACTCTTTTTTTTTTCTGACATAGTCTCGTTGACATGAACCATGACGCGCGCGCTGTTCGTGCGTCTGCGGTGCGTAAAAGTGCGGCAGATTGAAGACTCCTAATGTGGATGGATTTTTTTTTTTTGTTTAACTGACGAGGATCACTTTGGAGCGGATTCATGAAAGTATTTATCACTCTTTGACGAGGAAGACTGTGGTGAGCGCATCCTCTCCCGGGGACCTGCAGCTGCTTCAAGGTACGGGGGCCAATAACTAATAATATAATTTAATAAAAATTAAAACATGAAATAACGAAACTGTGTATTCTGGTCACTTGTGTGACTCTCGTGACATTCATGATAGCGAAACAGAATTCACAGTTTATCCCAGAAAAAAATCTTTATTTAATGTTTTAATTTTAATTGAAATATCGCGATTTAAATTCAGTCAATATCAAACTTTTTTTAAAATATGTTTTAGTTTTTTAAGTAAATGTTTGCTTTCGCTCTCATTATCCAATATTTCGTGCGTAAAATCATAAACGCACAGACAGCGTCGTAAATAAAATATAAGTTACTGTCTAACTTTCTGTTACATCAACTCTAAATATTCTTTAAAAATATTATATTAATTCATGTGTATTTCTTAAAATCGCAGCTGTGTGTTTTATGGATTAAAAAAAAACGCACATGGCTGAGCCGTTGACGGAGGTGAGGGACTTAACGTGTCTGGAGACGTCACCGTCTACGTCACTCGCTCAGCTGTGTGGACCAATGGGAAGGCAGTATTGCGGGTGTGTTCTTTAAGCTCCAAAAGCGCCAAATTCACGCACTATTTTACTTTTTTTTTACTGTCCATTGATCTGTTGATATTTCCATGTTTGAGTGACACTTTAAAAAAGCGAAAATCTGAGATGTCCTTTGATGTTCAGCATCATTTTATATTTCTGGCTATTCTCGTGTCGACACGACATTTGTGACTTAAACCAGGTGCGAGATGATGGTTCACCTCATAGTGGTCTGTAGCTGAACAAGAACATGAAAATGCAGTCGGTGCTGCAGAGATCACAGGATGTACTGTCAAGAGCTGCCAGAGAAACTTTACAATACAAGTGAGGAGAGCATTCCTCGACTGGTCCCCATTAGAAGAACGAGTCTCACGTGCCTCCCTCGCTCACCACTAGCGTGTAAACGCCTCAGGCAGACACTTTACCAGGCGTGGAGATCCTCCTTCGCTTCCCTACACATGCAAAGGTCTCTCGATATCGTACAAGTGGCCGCCGATAAAAACCTGAGGAGATTCTTCTTCTTCTGTAAAGGTTAGAAAGATGACAGTCGAAGGTTTGAATAAATAATTCCTCACATTCACTCACAAATGTTCTCAGAATAGATCTGTCAGAAGAGGCACTCATGATAAAGACCTTTTCAAAGATAGAGGAAGCGTTTTGTAGGAGATACAAATGGAGACTGATGGATGATGGTTGTTGTTGTTGTAGAAGTACATGGAAACTGTTAAATGCTCCAGACAGATGAAGGCTTCTGATGTTTCCTTTCCCACCGATCCCAGCGTTAAGTGCAGCACCTAAGCTGGCAGGGACTGAAATGCTGCTACCAACCTCCCCCACCACTCAACCCTCACCCCCCCCCCCCCCAGCCTCACTCCACGATAGTCTGGGACACCTCCCCTCTCACTCTGACTCACTTCCTTACTCACATACTCATAGGAATTTATCTCCAGCTCAGCTTCTGTTTGTAAATCCAGATAACCACGTGCATTGAAGTGGTGAAGGTGTGACTGCTGTTGTCTTGAAACACTTTAATCTGCATTTCAACGTCACGTCCTTTGGACTGTGAAAGGAAAACCAATAATGAGACATCGCTCAGAGAGGATTTTAACTTCTGAACAGTTCTTCTTGAATCTGCATCAGAATGAGAACCACTTGATTGTTTGTGATTGGTTGTTAATCTGTTCATACTGTTGTAAAACAGTAGGGAAGTTAAAGACAATCATGTCAATATCAAGTTAGTACATTCAATAAAAATGTGTAGATATAAATATAGAGTTAGGAACATTCAAGTGTAATTGCACACGGTTTATTAATGCACAGACTATTTATTGCATCAATTGATGTTAAATACATATGTTGAATAAAAAAAGTATTAAACATAGAAAGACTTCCAGTGTTGAGTTGATACAGAATCAGAGTGTTAAATATACAGTACATAAAGTGTCCTAGTGTTTAATATATAAAGAGTCCAAGTGTTCAGTATAGAAAGAGTCCAAGTTTTAAATATATCAAGAGTCAAAGAGTTAAATATATAAAGACTCCAAGTGTTTAGTAGATAAAGAGTCCAAGTGTTAAATATATAGAGTCCAGAGTGAGGCATAAAGTTTAATAGCCACAGAATCTGTGACCTGACTCAACTGACGTCAGGGAGCAGGGAAGTGAAGCCTGCCGGGTGGTGCTGGTCCTGGTTCTGATAAGGACAACACTCCCACGACACCAGAGCTCTGTGACCACCAGGATCAGGTTTTTATGGACGGAACGAGCCGAGGAGTCAAATAAAGTCGGCATCTCCTGCGACGTCCCTTCAAAGAACCGACATGACCTTCTTGGTGTTGTTGAAGTTTGATGCTTTTAGCTGCGTGTAAACCAAACAAATGCTGAAGTACGAGTCATCATCTCGCCAATTTACAACTATTCAATCGTTTTAGTTTCACTTCGTGGATAACACAATTGAATGAGAAGGAATGAGAATTGAATTTCCCCCTTTTTTTTTTCCCTGAGCAACAAGTCGGCCAAATACAAACCAGGCCCAGCTGTTGCTTTGACTCTCATCTGCGCCGTCATCTGCTGTGTAACATGTGTGTCTTCCCACGTCGTTCTGCTGTCACCAGGGTCATCTCCACATTTAATGCTGTTAGTGCAGCCCCGCCCTGTTCACACACACAACATATGTAGTGATTCTGGTATGTGTGGTTTCACTGCATGAACATCTTACATTTGAGATACATGACATGTGTGTTTTTTTCTCACCTCGGAATGTTCTCACACAGTCTGTTTGTGATCATCATAATTGGAAGATATATCACAGAAATGGTTCATAGATTCCATTAAAAGGATGTTTAACGTCTCTATAGTTGCTCTTTTCTATATTTCTCCCATCGTTATTGGTCAAACATGGACATTTATCTTAATTTCCTTTTGGTTGCAGTTAATCCCATCACATCGTTGGAACACATTACACAGATTATTTATTGCACCCATTAATTGTTAAATACATATAGTAAAAAAAGTGTTAAGAATATAAAGAGTCCAAGTGAAAAGTATATAAAGACTCCAAGTGTTTAAGTATATAAAGATTCCAAGTGTTAAGTATATGAAGAGTCCAAGTTTTAAGTATATAAAGAGTCCAAGTGAAAAGTATATAAAGAGTCCAAGTGTTAAGTATATAAAGAGTCCAAGTGAAAGGTATATAAAGAGTTCAAGTGTTAAGTATATGAAATATAAATATTCCAAGTGTTAAGTATATAAAGAGTCCAAGTGAAAGGTATATAAAGAGTTCAAGTGTTAAGTATATAAAATATAAACAGTCCAAGTGTTAAGTATATAAAGATTCCAAGTGTTAAGTACATAATGAGTCCAAGTGTTAAGTATATAAAATATGAATAGTCCAAGTGAAAAGTACATAAAAAGTCCAAGTGAAAAGTACATAGAGTCTAAGTGACAAGTATATAAAGAGTCCAAGTGTTAAGTATATAAAATATAAAGAGTCCAAGTATTAAGTATATAAAGAGTCCAAGAGTTAAGTATATAAAATATAAATAGTCCAAGTGAAAAGTACATAAAGAGTCCAAGTGTAAAGTAAATATAGAGTCCAAGTGTTAAGTAAATATAGAGTCCAAGTGTTAAGCATATAAAGAGTCCAAGTATTAAGCATATAAAGAGTCCAAGTGTTAAGTATATGAAGAGTCCAAGTGTTAAGTATATAAAGAGTCCAAGTGAAAAGTATAGAAATGGTCCAAGTGTTAAGTATATAAAGAGTCCAAGTGAAAGGTATATAAAGAGTTCAAGTGTTAAGTATATGAAATATAAATAGTCCAAGTGTTAAGTATATAAAGAGTCCAAGTGAAAGGTATATAAAGAGTTCAAGTGTTAAGTATATAAAATATAAACAGTCCAAGTGTTAAGTATATAAAGAGTCCAAGTGTTAAGTACATAATGAGTCGAAGTGTTAAGTATATAAAATATAAATAGTCCAAGTGAAAAGTACATAAAACGTCCAAGTGAAAAGTACATAGAGTCTAAGTGACAAGTATATAAAGAGTCCAAGTGTTAAGTATATAAAATATAAAGAGTCCAAGTATTAAGTATATAAAGAGTCCAAGAGTTAAGTATATAAAATATAAATAGTCCAAGTGAAAAGTACATAAAAAATCCAAGTGAACAGTACATAAAGTCTAAGTGACAAGTATATAAAGAGTCCAAGTGTTAAGTATATAAAATATAAAGCGTCCAAGTATTAAGTATATAAAGAGTCCAAGAGTTAAGTATATACAATATAAATAGTCCAAGTGAAAAGTACACAAAAAATCCAAGTGAACAGTACATAAAGAGTCTAAGTGACAAGTATATAAAGAGTCCAAGTTTTAAGTAGAGACAAATAGTTAAATATACATTAAAAGAGTATGGAGTATGGAAATATGGAAGTTTTTTTTTATTACCATGAATCAGTCTGATGTTTATGGACATTAAGTTCTAGTGATTTATACATTTTAAATTCTTAAATCTATTATATTATAATTAAATATCTGGTATTTTCAGAGGTCAGATGGAGGTCACTCACCATATGAAGGGTTCATATAGTAAGTATAAGTAATTTCATCACAAGTTCACTATTATATCCTCAATTTCTCCAAGAATAATTTATACTTACTATATTCATTATTATTCATCATTAGCGCTTAACAGATAAAAAGTTAATTTGACTTTTGAAAACATATTTCAATGCGATTCATCGAAGGGAAATCAACACAGAACAGCAGAAGGTTTAGTAATAAAATTAAAGTAAACATACAAAAAAACTTTAATATCTTTAACTATGAGTTATTAATATGTTAGTCAAAATTTAATTTTTCTATTTTCTAGTCTCTTAACCAGATCACAGAGTCTATCCCAGCTAAACAGGGAAGGCGAGGGACACCCTGGACAGGTTGTTGACACACACATTCACATCTACTTTTCATTTCAAGTGTTTATTTAATTGAATAAAAAGTATGAAGTTGAATATTTTAACAACCATCTACTATGAAAACCAAGTTCACAATGGATTGATAACTCGAGTTAAACTGATGGTCATCAGGACTTAAGTCTGAATGATGGATATGAACAAACTCACATCTGGGCAAAAACTGGTCGTAATTCATGATCCACCACAGCTTTTGGATCTGAGCCAATGTTCAGTTACTTCCTGTCGGCAGCTTAAATATTTTCACACCCACGTGTAAACATGTACGTATGTGACGGCTGTTCACTTATGTTACACATGTTGACAAACTATTACGTCACAGAGAGCATCGACTGATCCGACCCTAGTCCTCACTCAAGTGTCACACGTGGATGTTAGCAACAACCATGTAGTTTCACTTCATACTATGGTTCAAAGTGATGTGTTGATGAAGCTTCATGAAACAGTGTCATGTTGGGTAGAGTCCACTAGATGGCTTCTCTACACTATTTTACTTTAAAGTGAACAACTGTTTTAATGAAAAAAACATTTTTGTGATGGCGCCTCCTACTGACCTCTGGAAAACATGACACTGTTTCACGAAGCTTCATCAACACATCACTACCATCCAATGGACTCTGAACATAATGACACTGTTTCATGAAGCTTCATCAACACATCATTACCATCTAGTGGACTCTGAAGATAATGACACTGTTTCATGAAGCTTCATCAACAAATCACTACCATCTAATGGACTCTGAAGATAATGACACTGTTTCATGAAGCTTCATCGACACATCACTACCATCTAGTGGAATCTGAACATAATGACACTGTTTCATGAAGCTTCATCAACACATCACTACCATCTAGTGGACTCTGAAGATAATTACACTGTTTCATGAAGCTTCATCAACACATCACTGCCATCTAGTGGACTCTGAAGATAATTACACTGTTTCATGAAGCTTCATCAACACATCACTACCATCTAGTGGACTCTGAAGATAATTACACTGTTTCATGAAGCTTCATCAACACATCACTACCATCTAGTGGACTCTAAAGATAATAACACTATTTCATGAAGCTTCATGAACACATCACTACCATCTAGTGGACTCTGAAGATAATGACACTGTTTCATGAAGCTTCACCAACACATCACTACCATCCAGTGGACAGTCGATGCTCTCTGTGACGTAATAGTTTGTCAACATGTTTAACATAAGTGATGAAGTTTATAGTATCAGGACTAAATACGACACTGTTTTAGGCTTTTGTCATTCAGAACGACAAAGTTTTGAGAAGACGTGTGAGAGAACCAAGTTGACTCAAGTGTTGATGTAGATCCAGAGCCTTCTAAACCACTGCTGAGGAACCCTAACCAAGGACCATCTGTCTGTTGTGACGACTCCTCGTCGTACTCATGGTCGTTCTCGTTCGTCCTCTCTTCTTCTTCACACTATTCATATTCATTACCGTCGTGACATCATCCACACGAGACCATGACGCAGCCGTCCTCCGAGGTCAATTTTCCGATTAGGACTTCCATCTCTCCGGGGTCCGAAACCTAGAGGTTCCACTAATCCGTGTCTGCTGTTGGTCTAATCCTCCCGCTGTCTGACATAATTGTTTGTGTGACCTTTCATCGGCTCACACACCCAAAAGGCCCCCAGAGGTATTTTCTGATCATATTTCAATTTATGTTTTAACTCAATTAGGAGCCGCCATGAGGGAAGTAGCATGTTTGGCATGACATGTATGATCCACACACCGTGTGTGCAACAACTTTAATGAACGTTTTCAGTTTTCTCAACAACTTATTTAAGAGTTAGCTGGTGTTTATAACGCAGTACTTGGCAATAAACATCTCACAAAAGCTAACGTGAAACATGCTAAAGTTCAAATACGCTCATAGCTCACGATTATTTTTCTTTTATATGCTCATGTATGTAGCCATGTCTCTCCGTACGTGTGCACACGTGTGTCTTGTAAATCAAGTCTGACGTTGAAAACTCAGCCACGTGCCATGAAGAAAATACACAAGCCATTATGTCTTAGCCAAGTGTGTGTGTTTGTGTGTGGATTTAAACTTGGTTCAGTCTCGTGAGGCCCTTTTTTCCTAAAGACACAGAGTCAGTAAAAGTCCAGATCTGTAAACGGTGGCTTCGTTTCTCCACCGGCTTGTCTGAAGCTTTTTGAAATCAATGATGTCTCTGTCGTCCTTCAGAACAATGATTGCAAGTTTACAGAACACATCAACACAACTGTTGAGTGTATTGGAAATATTGGCACAAACATTATAATGAGCAGCAAACATCTCTGGTCACTACTCGTGCAGTTGAAACAATTGGAAAACAGAGAGTTAACAAGTTTCAAACAAAGTTTGATTTTCAGATTCAACCTTTACTTCCAACAGATTGACATGAAAACTTTAAAGTGACATGTAGGTCCAAAAGTTCACACACCATCATCATCATAAATACCATTATCTCTCAGGTACGACTATTTGTTATTAGTTTAACTTTTTTAAATGTTTTGATATTCACTGTGAACTCGGTAGAACATATTTTTTGATGTATTGGCAAGATTATTTGCTCATAAAAAAATCATTCAGATTCTGAGCACAGAAAAAAAAGAACATATTTAGTCAAAACTTGACTCATGCAGGCTCTATTTCTATTTTAGAAATACTTTGTTTGATACCTAGTTGCTGTTAGAGAATTGATGAAATGAAATACAATGAAATGAAATACAATGAAATTAAATTAAATGAAGTAAAGTAAAGTAAAGTAAAGTGAAGTGAAGTGAAGTGAAGTGAAGTGAAATGAAATGAAATGAAATGAAATGAAATGAAATGAAATGAAATGAAATGAAATGAAATGAAATGATATGAAATAAAAAAGAAATGAAATGAAATAAATGAAATAAAATTAATTAAAATAAAATATCCCACAGAGAAAATATACTAACATACTAGAGAAGTTACATTTAGATAAATTACCTCTGGTCGACTTTCTCATGTTCTCTCGTCTTAGATGTTTCATCAGATCATCAACTGATTCTTTAAAAGTTGGAGGACGAGTATCTTTCAATTTTATCAAAAGACGTCTTGTCAGTAAAGTAGAGGGCTTATAATTTAAATAATTTTTCTAAAAAGCCCTTCAAGTCTAGAGTTCCCAGCCACACATTTAAAGGATAAAGAAGCATTTTTTTCGGTTGTTTTTTAACCATTGCCCTTTTTTGTTGACACCATATGTTTACGGCAAAAAAGTTTCAGAAGTTGAAGTGTCATCAGTGTGCGAAAAAAAAAATGTAATTAGTAAAACAAACATTTGCTTACTGTAATTCAACAAACGGCTGATTTAAAAAGGTATTCATATTTAATTTAATATACATTATACATGGAAAATACACTTTTTATCTGGTTAATCCACCAAGAAAACTCATTGACCTCAACTTGTTTCCCTTCATTCTCACCAGAGTCTGACAAATGAAAAGAATCACGTTAACAGTGTTAAAAACACGACGTGTTTTTTTTCCAGAGAATAATGATTCCTACATCAATCACTGGCCCGTCCTAGTGTCGTTGGGAGTCCAACACGTGAAGCAAACTTAGAGCCTCTTGTCTTCCTCTTCCCACGGAGACATAGACAGATGACATCACAGGGTGGTCCACACCGGGGCTGAGCCACGCCGAGTGGGTCTCGGCTCGCTCTGCCAAACAGATGGAGGCAGCAGCGTAATGACTGCGAGTAACACAACTCTGCAGCTCACAAATATGTCCACGAGACGTAAGTCGTCCAAGATCACGTTCCAGAAGCTCCTTCAATGGAAGCTTTCTAGCAGAAACAACAAGTGTGTTATCAGGTTAATGTCATGTTATTAGGTTAACAACATTATGTTGTTATGTTATTAAGATAAGCTTCAATACGTGCCCGACCTCAGTCGGTGAGACAGTCGTCTGACGTGAGGACGGGAGGAGAGAGGAAGGAAAATGGAAGGAAAAACTTTATTGCGTTCTCTACCCAGGGTTGTTCTTGTAAAACATAAAAGGTTGCATGTGCCAAAAACGTACAGCGTCTCAACAAATAAGGGTGATGTATTTATGACTGGAGTTATTATCGTTAAAGAGGCAGTGAATTGAGTTTTTTAGAACAATTGAGTCTGTATTTCATTTTATTAGATACAAGATGATCTGCTATTTTGAAAATTGAATTGAACCCAGATTTGGATTTTTTTTGTTATTGTCAATCTTTTATTTTTTAAACGTTTTTAAACCCTAACAATTAACACCTTATCATTCTGTGCCTTCATATTGAGAATTAATCTTTTTATTTCCCTTGACAAATCCACTAACTAGGAATGTGCTTTGACACAGTTTTTCAACATCAAACATTAAAAATAAGTCAATTTATGTGAGTGAAATTAATTGGACGGTTCATTTATTGTCAAACTGCTGAGGGAAGAAACTTGGGAGGTTCTGATTCTGATTGATCGTCGTCTCCTGCCCATTTTAAAGTTTTAAATTTGACCTACATTTAGAGCCGCTGCCCGCACCATTTTGTCATGATGTGTTGATGAAGCTTCATGAAACAGTGTCATATTGTTCAGAGGTCAGTAGGGGGCGCCATCACTTTAAAAAATAGAACAGTTGCTCAAAAAAGAAAAATAGTGCAGAGAAGCCATCTAGTGGATCTGGAGCTTGTTATCCATGTATTTGTGTCGTTTAGACTATTGTAACTTTATTTTATTTTGGTGTCTAAACAAGAAGGATCTGTCTGGCCTGCAGTTCATACAAAACCTTGCAGCCAGAATTCTGTCCCGCTCTAGTAGAAGAACTCACATTTCCCTGATCCTTAAAACTCTTCACTGGCTGCCAGTTTCTTTCAGGATCATTTTAAAATTCTGGTTCATACTCTCAGATCTATTCATGGTCAGACCTTCCATCAGTGATCTGATCCAGACTTACACCCCAGCTCGGGCTCTGGGGTCTGTGGATCAGAATCTACTGATGGTTCCTGAACATGCTTCCGGACCAGAGGAGAGAAATCCTTCCAGACTGTTGCTCCTAAGCTTTGGAACGATCTCTGTGTTTGATGATCTACCGACTCCTTCAAGAAACATCTTAAGACACTTTTATTTGAGCTTTTTCTTAACTTTCTTGTTGTTGCTGTGTTTGTCTCTGTGTTTTCTTGATCTTTTAAAGTATATATTTTAACTGCGTATTGTTGTTTTTTTTTTGCGCTTTGTGACCCTGGTCTAGAAAGATTTATACAAATAATAATTACTTACTTACTAAATAATAATACAATTAGTTTTAGGCCATTTACTGCAGATGATAAAATCTACCCACACAATGATCTTATGTGTTAAATCTTTCTTCAAAATAAAGGACTCATTTTAATTTTTTTTTTCTAAAAACACACTATGATAATCCAGCGTTTGTAATCGTCTCTACTTCATTCCCACAGATGGACTGTCAAAAAATCCTCACCTACCTGCGGATATTTGGGACAGCCATGTTCGGGGTGTCCCTGCTGGTGGGCATCTCCACGGCCTACATCATGGGCTACCAGTTCTTCACCACAGCTCGCAACCACGTGTCCTTCGGCCTGTACGGAGCCATCCTGGTCGTGCATCTCATCATCCAAAGCCTCTTTGCACTCCTGGAGCACAGGAACATGAAGCGTTCGTTGGAGACGCCGATCAAATTGAACAAATCGCTGGCGCTGTGTATCGCTGCTTATCAAGAAGACCCCAACTACCTGAGGAAGTGCCTGGTGTCCGTCAAGAGACTGACATATCCCGGGATCAAGATCATCATGGTCATCGACGGGAACTCCAGCGACGACCTGTACATGTTGGACATTTTCAAGGAGGTGATGGGACGAGACAAGGCCGCCTCATACGTGTGGAAGAGCAACTTTCACAGCCGAGGACCCGACGAGACGGACGAGAGCTACGCCGAGAGTGTCCAGCAGGTGTCCCGGCTGGTGCTGAACAACAAGTGCATGTGCATCATGCAGAAGTGGGGGGGCAAGAGAGAAGTCATGTACACGCCCTTCAAAGCACTGGGCCGGACCGTCGACTATGTGCAGGTGACAGTTGGAAACGTCTTTTATCGTCGTTTGAACATTTTTATTCATCAAACAATGTTTTTTTCTCTGGTTTCCTTTTTGAAACCTTTTGTTTCAATTATTTTCCTTTATTTCAATATTTAATCATCACCAATGACTTTGATTTAATGTTATATCTAAAAGGGCAGTTCCCTAAATTGATTCGGTTTCCAATCATAAGAGTCTGAATCAACTCATTTTTGATTCCATTTAAGAATCTACTCTTAAGTAGGGAAAATGGCCTGTTTTTTTTGCAATGCACTTTTAAAAATCAGTTTTACTTCATGCAATGCAACCCATAGTGACACATTTGTAGAACCATGGTTACTAACTGTAACCCTCTTGAGTTGTTTTATTCACAAAAAAGCGATAATTCAAAAAAATCACTCATTTTCTACTCACCGTCATGTCGACTAAGAGTTGGGCTCATTTTCAGAGTAATCTGATCTTTTTAGAGTTATAGCCAAAAATGTTTGTTCATTTTTATGTAGAGAGTGGAGCTCAGTTGTGACGTCCCTCCTGTATTGAAGCCTTGACATGAAGAATTGTTCAGACAACTCTTAAAAACTCTATATTTAAAGCTTGTTTTGAGCAGAAGCTAAAAGGCTAACACTCCCACTCATAACACGATATTTACCCACAGTGTTTTCTTGTCTGTGTAGCATGTTAGCCTATTAGCATCTGCTACAAACAAGTTTCCAATTGAGACTTTACGAGGCTTCAATCCAAGTATGGAGGTACTTGGAGGTTTTTAAGTGTCTTTTTGGAGGAAGATAAAGATGAAGACAACTGAGCTCCAGTCGCTAAAATGAACAAACATATTTGTCTATAACTCTAAAAAGGAACAGATTACTCTGAAAATAATCCAATCGTTAGTCGACATGAGGGTGAGTAGAAAATGAGTGAAGTTTTTGGGTAAACTATGTCTAGGTCTCAAAGTATACCTGAAGTGCAACATCAACATTCTTGTTATGGAAGAGTTGAAGTTATGTAACAGGTTATAACGACTGTATTTGTATTATAACATCATGTTCCACACATTTATATATCCTGGGAATCATTTTTTTCAGATATTTTAATTGAATTTCATTGAATCGTTGAATTTGAAAGTTTCAAGACTTTGAGCGTGTGAATTGAACGCCTGTTATCCTAAAGGTCGCAGAGAATCAGCTGGTAAAGTCAGTGATTCTCTCACTTGCATTTGTTCATTTGTTCTGTCCCAGGCAGCTTCTTGTCGGTCGCTAACGTTAGCACTCTTTGGTACCTTGTCAAATGGGTTCTGAGTAAGTTTTAGATAATGTCAGAATAATCAATCTCACGCTCTAATAATTGATGTTGTAAAATCTTTATGATTTTCTTTTCCATCTCCAACTAGTGATTATCCCTCAAAATATACATGAATCAAAAACAAATGAGTTACTGGAACACCTGGATAAGCAGAATGATAAATGGTAGATCAAGATTTACGAAGAAGAGTGTGACGGCAGTGGAGGGAGAAATATTGTGTCCACAAAAGACTTCTTTGTGTTTCCTGAAGACTGACGGTGTGTGAATCGTGCAGTGAAGTGTAGCGTGAAGAAGGAAAGCAGCAGCTGACGTCTAAGTATATTAGCAGAAACACTTCTCTCCAGCCCAGTGCTACACAATTGACAAGTGGAGGCGAACAAGGTCTAACAATGTGGGGAAGTACTCTATCTGTCTGCTGCTTCCAAATGTGTGTAGAGTTGTGCTGGGGTTTTTTTTGTCGCCATCCGCCCTCTGTGCTATCAAGGAACATTAACGTTTGGCAAAAACACAGCTCCGGTGATGATCTTGGGCATATTGAAGGAAAACAGAACACATTACTTACTTGTAAAAGACACTGTTTAGTTTGGAGTTTAACCCGCATTTTTCTGAGATTGTGTAATTAGCTTGTGATTGTGTTGGTACTGGCTCACGCAGAATAGAAACTTTTGGTTGTCAGTGTGTGTTTGAGAGACCGAGAGCTGGTTAAAGGGTGGAGCCGTCTCATGGTATTGTCTGCAAACTACTTTCCGTCTTAACAGCCTCGAATGATCTTAGATATATAGCAACATCTGGACGACTCGCCTATGACTGCTTTTCCTCCTTAGTGAAACACACATCAGCGATTTTAATGAATTTCATGGATAGAAAAGATCTAAAAACTGAAGATGACACTAAAAAAGGTGGGCTTTATGTCACTCTGTGACACTCAACATTGAACCATCGGCTGACAAACTCTTTGGCAACGATACACTCCAGGAGATCTCAGCAACTGTCATTCCCTTTTAAAGAATCTGCATTTTTACTGTCCTCCGACTGCTTTTAACAGATGTGTTTGGTTAATAGCGATTGGGTCGACGGTGGCTTTTATCACCTGATTTTGCGAGGAAGGAAAATTGCCATTTATAGAAGAGAATGCAGACGGGGAATGGACCACAAAGATAGAGGCTGGTGATTAAAGTCTTAAGTGCTTCTCTTCACGTTGTAATAGAAGACTCCCTGCATGCGTTCGGATCTGTTTGTGTCGCATCATCATCGTGTGTTTGAAGTAAAGGCTGTGATACGACCGATCATCTTTCGTATTGCGACCTCAGTTCTGAGCCATAATCACAATCGTTTCCTATCGTTTGTCGTCACCTAACGGAGTCTTTCTTTGGCTTGTCAAGGTGTGTGATTCAGACACCATGCTGGACCCAGCTTCATCAGTGGAGATGGTCAAAGTCCTAGAAGAGGATCCCATGGTCGGGGGTGTCGGAGGAGACGTTCAGGTATTGTCGTCAATCAAATTGTAATTCTTAGTTATGATGAACCCAATTAGCTCAATATTGTAGCAACTTTGATAATGGTGAACAAGACTGACAATTTAAGCTTAACAATGCAAATGTATCAAGAAAGCTTTATACTTTACTTTATAAAGTTGCTCTGAAATCTGGACAAACGAGAGGTTACAAGAGTCCATTATGTCAGTGGTGGGTGTGGTTATGGTCAACAAGATTTAATCTCAAGAACAACAAAGTGTTTTCAGTGGGCGGAGCTTAAGATAATTTTCTAATGTCAATATTTCAATGAAAAGAGAGTTTTGTACAAACACACACTGATGATACAATAAAGTCACACATCACAACTAACAAGTTTTATTACAGAAGTACGATAATCAGCATTCATGAAAATAACAACGATTGATAGAATTTGAATCCATGAACCATGAAGTATTAGTAAATAACATCAATATCAAATAATACGGTACGATATAAGCATGAATAGAATTGAGTGACTTGTAAGAGAGAAGGTGCTTTTCTTCTTTAAAAAACAGTTTTCTTTGTTGTTTTCTCAGATACTCAACAAGTACGAGTCCTGGATCTCCTTCTTGAGCAGCGTACGGTACTGGATGGCCTTCAACATCGAGAGGGCGTGCCAGTCCTACTTCGGCTGCGTCCAGTGCATCAGCGGACCGCTAGGAATGTACCGGAACTCCCTCCTCCACGAGTTCCTGGAGGACTGGTACAACCAAACCTTCATGGGATCCCACTGCAGTTTCGGCGACGACCGCCACTTGACTAACCGAGTCCTTAGTCTTGGTTACGCAACTAAATACACAGCACGGTCCAAGTGCCTCACAGAGACACCCATCACCTACCTGAGGTGGTTGAACCAGCAGACCAGGTGGAGTAAGTCCTATTTCAGGGAGTGGCTCTACAACTCCATGTGGTTCCACAAACACCATCTATGGATGACCTACGAGGCCGTGATCACAGGCTTCTTCCCCTTTTTCCTCATCGCCACCGCCATCCAACTCTTCTACCAAGGACGACTGTGGAATATTCTTTTGTTTCTGCTGATCGTGCAGGCGGTGGCGCTGATCAAGTCCTCGTTCGCCAGCTGCCTGAGAGGAAACATTGTCATGGTGTTCATGTCTTTCTACTCAGTACTGTACATGTCCAGTTTGTTGCCAGCCAAGATGTTTGCGATAGCAACCATCAACAAGTCCGGGTGGGGAACCTCTGGGAGAAAAACAATAGTAACGAACTTCATCGGTTTGGTTCCAATCTCGGTCTGGTTCACGATCCTCTTCGTCGGGATAATCTACACCGTGATCCTGCAGACTAAAAAGCCCTTCCCAGACTCGGAAAAGATTGTCCTGGTGGTCGGGGTTGTTGTCTACGCCAGTTACTGGGTAATACTCTTGACTCTATACACAGTACTCATAAACAAGTGCGGGAAGAGAAAAAAGGAGACTCACTATGATATGGTGCTGGACGTTTGACTTCTTACGGTGATGGTTTCAATCACTTTGTTGTTTACACTCACAATGTGTCTGTGGAGAAGAGTGTGGTTGAGTTGCCAAGATGAAGTCTAGACAGAGGGTGGGAACATGCTAGCTAATCATGATTACACATGTATTCAAATCTTCCATGAACTTGAATATCAGCTAATAAAGGCTAGCAAGGTTAGCAACACGCGTGCTAGTCTCATTATATTAGCTACCTCTAACATGGGTCATGTTCACTGGGCTTTACTGACGGTCAACAACACCCAAACTGTAGAGCTTTGGCTTGGTTAACCAGGTGTAACTCAACCAGTATGAACATATAGTGGGTCAATAGAACCACGACAAAGGTCCAGATGAGACGGAGCTATAACAGCTACCAGCACATATACTGTAGATAGAGGTGAAGAGTAGTGATGTGTTGGTGAAGCTTCCTGAAACGGTGTCATATAGGGTCAATAGGTGGCGCCATCAGCTTAAAAAGGATGTTTTATTAGAATACTTCAAACAAAGGAAAATAGTGCAGAGGCGCCATCTAGTGGACTCTCAAGATAATGACACTATTTCATGAAGCTTCGTGGAGACATCACTAGTTAAGAGTTTCGGGAACTAAGAGACAATATGGTTGTTCTGACATGTTCTTTGACTTTCCCTGGAAGAGCTAGAACAACACACCAGAACAACCTACGACATGGAGAGCTGCTCTTTTGTTGTGTTCAAGTCATGTGGGAAATTGCATCACTAGCCTTTTTTCCCTTTCAATCATACACCGAAGCGTCATCGTGTGGTGTATGAGATAAAAACCACTTTTTAGTTAGTTATAGTCATTCTGCACATTTCTGAATGTGAAAACTCCACAAGAGTGCTTGGCAAAGATCTCTACCCCCGTATGCCTTGAATTGCAGTATTTTCTTTTTAAACGTTTACAGAGTGAAGAATCTCAAACTGATGGAAGATTTAATCTCCACTAGGTATGACGTGACCAGAGCAGAGACTGTGTACCATTGCTGTTGTTTTTGGGAAAAAAAATAACCAAAGACTTCTATCTATATCTTTACATCTATATATATGGACATATTTCACAGTACAGATTGTAATCCTGCTACTGTGCTGGGATCTTAATATTAATATGGGTTAGGGTTAAGGTTAGGTTTAGGGTTAGGGTTAGGTTTACGATTGATTGATTATCGATTATCTGAATTTCTCCTATTAGAATTGGATATTGTCCTGGTAGAATTCACATTTGTCCTAGGACAGATTGGAATTCCAATCTCTACCAGTAGGATATGGAATCCTATTAGTACAGATTGGAATTCCAATATTCAGATCCCAATACAGTAGTAGGATCCAGGCTGTACTTGTAGAGATTGGAATTACAATCCCTACTAGTAGGATCTGGAATCCTCCTAGGACAGATTGGAATTCCAATATTCAGATACCAATACAGTAGTAAGATTCCAATCTCTCCTAGTAGAGATTGGAATTCACTAGTAGAATCTGGAATCCTCCTAGGACAGAGTGGAATTCCAATATTCAGATTCCAGTTCAGTAGTAGGATTCCCGGCTGTACTAGTACAGATTGGAATTCCAATCTCTACTAGTAGAATCTGGAATCCCCCTAGGACAGATTGGAATTCCAATCTCTACTAGTCGAATCTGGAATCCTCCTACGACAGATTGGAATTCCAATATTCAGATTCCAATATTGATATTCCAATCTCTACTAGTCGAATCTGGAATACTCCTAGGACAGATTGGAATTCCAATATTCAGATTATAGTTCAGTAGTAGGATTCCAGGCTGTACTAGTATAGATTGGATTCCAGATCCTACTGGATTCCAATCTGTACTGTGATATATATATATGCAATGGATGTATTTGACGTGGAGGGACACTATTCTTGCTAACGTCTTTCTTCATCAAGTGACCAGGGAAGCGGTGAACTTCTCAAACCGACAAACAAGGGTATTTGTTTCCCTGTTTCACACGCTTGCTTCGCCAACAAAAGTGAGAGTTTAACATACAAATATCTAGTTGGAGGAAAAAAACTACCTGATGATAAGATTGTGAAAAAAGAGCCCTCGATGGCGGAGAGAAAAGATTCCCACAATGCAACACGAAATATATTTGTATGCACTTTTGTTTCTCAATGTTTGTTGACATGATCCAGATGAAATACCTCATGGGTTCTCCGTGCCTTAGTTGTCGTGGAACAGACGGAAGTAATTTATGATCCATGTTATACATTGAGGCCTCCTTTGATATGCAGCTCCTTGTCGAGTCAAAGCTGGATTTCTCCGCCCTTTGCTGTAGCCGTCGTCCCCTGTGTCGCCTTTTATATCGACATTTCTACTCTTATGTACCAAAGAATCTTTATTTGAATTTGTTTTATATATATATATATATATATATAAAAGGAAAAAAAAATGTTTTGTGCTTTCAACTGTTGTTACTTTTATATCCGACCAAATAATGTGAAATCCCGAGTACGACGTCTGCAATAACAACAATAAAAATGCAATTTTTAGAAAATAACTTATTGACTTCGTGGGCGATGGTCTTGTGATTTTTGGGAAGTCAGTTTATTTATAAACAGAACAGTTTTGTTGGGGCATTTTGTATTATTTTGTTTTCTCTTTTTTTAGCGCTGCGATCAGTGGAGTTTACCATGTTCAATATTTATTCAGTAAATATGAGGCACATTTTTTCTTTTTTTTTTAAATCAGAAATAAATACACATTTTAATACATCCTTCATGTATCCTCCTGAGCAAAGCAGCAATTATCTATCACCTACACAAATGCTCTAATGGAAGTCAAAATAAAGATATTATTTTATAATTATACAGAGAATAAATGGTTCTGATACGATTAGAGCGAAACAAACGTGTTTTGAGACTATATTTGTCAGGTCGAGAAATAATTTTAGAAACAAATGAAAACTTTAACAAACTTGATTTTAAACCATGTATTTTGATTCATTTACTGTGTTTATGAAATGTGTGTTTTTTTGTATTTTTAAAAAAAAAAACAGGTCAAAGGTCGTGTTATCAATAAGCACTTTTTTTTTTCGTGTGCCAAATAAACAGTTTGACGAGTTTCTTGTTTATTTCATTTTAAATATAAACGTTTTAAAGTAATGTTTTTTGTGTCTCATGAGGAGCTTTCCAGGGCATCCATTACCGTCCAGAAAATTGTTGTTTTTAAATGGAAAACATTTTTTTTTGTCATTTATTTTGAAGATAAGATGAAACACATTCATTGTTAAGCTTCAACATACATTAAGGTGTTTTGTGTTTCTGAGATTTAGTTAAAAAGGTTCTACTCTGAGACTCTTAGAGACGTCTCAGCATCAACACTCTCTCACCATCACACCAACAGGTATCACTTTCAAGAATGATCCTTATCTCCGCTCTTGTAACCTCTCTTTCGCCCAGATTTCGACAGGGAAGAAGTTTATCACCGCACGTCATCAATCCTACAAGTCTCCACCTCCAAAGGAACTCGTTGTATAATCTAAGCGGGGCGTGATAACAGCTGGCTGGAGGAGCAGTGAAGCCATTATTACATCATAATGGACTCTCGTAACCTCTCGTTCGTCCAGATTTCAGCGACAAAAAAATAAATAAAAAATGGATTAAAACTAAAGTTCCGACCCTGGCGCATCATGTGAACACAAAAAAAGTCTGGCAAAAAAAAAGGTTTGAAAAAAATTGCCAAAAATTAAAAAAAAGAAAAAAGATATGTTGCCAATACAAACTTAAGGACCCGGAGAACCATGTGAACACAAAGCAATGTTACAGAAATATTGAAAAGGTAATTTACTGAAAACCTCACACCCCCTCCTAAAAAATGGTGCCAAACCAAAAGTTCCGACCCTGGTGCACCATGTGACCACAAATAAACGTTAACATTGACAAATATGTTTTGTTTTCTCAGTGCAACTACACAATAATCCATAACACATTTTTTTTTTTAATTCAAAAATGTTCGGAAGTCTCCACAAGAATTGTTCTCTGGTGGCCCCTCAGCCAGTTGAGACCCCTGCTACAAAACGTGCATTCAGGGCCGGTACTGCTCTGTAGGTGATTTGTAACCAGGCTACACAGAAATAAAAACATATTACCGTTTGAAAAGTTTTGTCTTAAAATATATGATATTTTCTCTGAAGTAACATTAGTATGTGACTGTTTTTGGGTTAAGTTTATCCAAAAATTGAATTGGAATCTTGAAAATGAGTAAAACTATCAATTTTATCTGAACGTCGGTCTGTGAATATTATACCGTATAATGTTATTAAACAATTATCATTATAATCAAACAATTTTCAACTTTGATAGAAAAAATTTCAACCATAAACAAACCATTTTCAATTATAATTAAACAATTTTCAACTATAATCAAACAATTTTGAAGTATAATAAAACAATTTTTAACTAAAATCAAACAATTTCCAACTGTAATCAAACAATTTTTAACTATAATCAAACATTTTTGAACTATAATCAAACAATTTTCAAATGTAATCAAACCATTGTCAACTATAATCAAACAATTTTGAAGTATAATAAAACAATTTTTAATTATAATCAAACAATTTTAAACTATAATCAAACATTTTCAAATGTAATCAAACCATTTTAAACTATAATAAAACAATTTTATACTACAATCAAACAATTTTCAACTATAATCAAACAATTTCAAATGTAATCAAACCATTTTCAACTATAATCAAACCATTTTCAACTATAATCAAACAATTTTCAACGATGAAGTAACATTAGTCTGTGACTCTTTTAAAGTTTACTCAAAAAATTAATTGTAAACTGGTGAAAATGAGTAAAACTATGTGTTCTATCTGAAGGTCGGTCTGTGGATATTAACATTATACTCAGTGTAAAGAAGTGTTTGTCTTCACACCTTCAACACCAGGTTCATAAAATGAATCCCTGACGTACTTTTGTTCCAGAGAACCTTCTGTTTGTGGAACAACAGATGCAGAAGAGGGCGGCACACGTGCAGCTTTGTGGGAGAAGCTCAGATGTTCCTCTCTGGGCGTCAGCACCAACGCAAGCTCCGTCCCTGCCAAATATATTACAGCAGAGATTCGGTGGTTTGTTGCTAACTAATGGCTCCCTACTGTCAAAGTGTCTCCAGCAGCTGACGGGTCTTTCCCGGCTCGTGCTCTTCACCGTTGGCTCTCGCTGTAACATCCAAGCATCAGTATTTGAACTGCAGTGTAAGACATAATGCAGCCAAACATATGAGGCCAGTGAGTCTTTGCTCAACTTCTGTCATAGAGTCAGCGCCGCTCATTCTACTGTGTTTCTATGAAGGTATTGGTTTCTCTGCCTGGAGTTGGTTTTTCCTGCACACACAGAAGTATTGAGACATTTTCTCCATAAATTCTTCATTTACTTTATTAAAACTGACAATGCAGTTTGTTTTCACTTGGTAAAATGTTTCTAAATATAATATAATTTAGTAGACGGAGAGTGATCCTTCCTAAGAGTTATAGATGTAAACAATTTAAACTATAATTAAACAATTTTCAACTATAATCAAACAATTTTAAACTATAATCAAACAAATTGAAACTATAATCAAACAATTTTCAACTGTAATCAAACTATAATGTTTGATTAATCCTTAATATTTTTAATCTGTTTTCCTTTACATACGAATGAAAAAATATTTAATTTAGAAAAATTGTTTTGGAATTTTTGGAATAAGAAGAAAAAAAAAGTTGTATAATGAATTAAATTGTAAAATAAAAAATAATTTAAAAGTCCATCCATCCATCCATCCATCCATCCATCCATCCATCCATCCATCCATCCATCCATCCATCCATCCATCCATCCATCCATCCATCCATCCATCCATCCATCCATCCATCCATCCATCCATCCATCCATCCATCCATCCATCCATCCATCCATCCATCCATCCATCCATCCATCCCTACAGCCATTCATCCCTCTCTCCCTCCCTCCCTCCATCCATCCATTTTTTTCAGATCCACATTTAATTACATTTACTTTTTTTTTCTGTTCACAATCAGGTTTGAACGTTTTATTTTTTCTAAACTGTTGGACAACACTGTCGTGAAAATTAGAAATTTCCTGGAAAATGGAAAAATCCCTTGAGATACATGAAAATCCGAAAACGGTTTTAATGTGAAGTGACGCGAAGAGAAATGAATATTCAAGTTTGTATGATTAGAAGATTAGAAGATTACAAGGTCATGACTCAGAGAATCATCAGCGAGTCTGACAGTGATGGAATTTAATATTGTCGTCGCTCATGATGGAACTCGTCCTCAGAGACTCGAACTCACCAAGAAGTTTTTGTTCTTTCGAGGCGTTTCTTCAACAACACCTTCGCATAAGTCACGACAAGTGAAGTTGTTTCTGCTCCATCTCCTGATGGAATAAAGTCCTATTGTCTACTGCGGCTTCATCCTGGATCTGACAAGCAGAGCATGGATTAGATTAAACGTAATAGACTGAGATCAAGACTGTGTTCCAGGATGATACGACCACATCCCGCCAGCAGCTGATCCCGTCAACGTCTGTTTCCTGGTCATAATGTTTTCGTTATGGATTTGAAAATAAAAAAGTTTCTTTGGCTTCTTTATAAACATAATTTTCTCTGAGCCATCACTGGGTTTGACGTCGGCCTGGACGTGTAAGGGTGTTCAGGGTGTTCAGGGTTTCACCGTCTTAAGAGGCCGACACTTGTTCAATGAATGCCCAGTTCTTTTCCTCAGCTCTACGCCTTGGTTCGTGCATGTCAAACCAAGGGCGGTTCGAACTCTCCGTTGGCTGAAAGACTGTAACCCCATTTAAAACCAGGGAGTTTCGAGGCGAACTTACTAGGACAAATTTATCAAGAAACATTGGGAATTTGCCATGACAGAGCGACAGTTTCGACATAGATTTCATTGAATAATGTTGAACAACACGGTAGTTTTGACAAGTTCTTTTACTTTAGTTTGTTTTTTGACGATAATATAACAATAAAACTTGTGTTCTGCTATTCAAGACAAACCCGACCCTCTGACTATATTTGTGTGGTCCATATAAAGTCAACATTTTAAAAGTGTTACTGAGAGTTAACTATTTAATTATTGGATCAACTCTTGTTTTTTAAAAACCGTTTTCCTAGTGATGTGTTGATGAAGCTTCATGAAACAGTGTCATTATCTTCAGATTCCACTAGATGGTAGTGATGTGTTGATGAAGCTTCATGAAACAGTGTCATTATCTTCAGAGTCCACTAGATGGTAGTGATGTGTTGATGAAGCTTCATGAAACAGTGTCATTGTCAGAGCTGCTCAGAATTCTAGCTTCAGAGTTTGTCACATGAAGGAGAGGAAATAAGCTAAAAAATAGAAACATTTAGGGCAAAGGACAATATATTTGTGATTATTAAACATACAGATTCAGGGTTATCACCTCAGCATCATCATCCAGTGTCATATGTGTGTTATTACATCTCTTATTATTACGGCATCATTTATCCAAACTACACACTCAGGTACTTTTCCCTCTCCTCCTCCGTCTAAGCACATAATGAGGCTCATTCATCGAAGCTAATTGTTTCTAAAAACTACCATGTGTGTCTACGCCTCAGAACCGTTTGAAAGAGCAGCGACGACAGGGTTTATTTTCACGTGAGAACTCTGTGTAAAAGTTCACCGTTTGTCTGAGGAACACGTCCCATATTGAAAATATTCTGATGGAGCTTCGGGAGATCCTGGAAATCTCCCTGGAGTACAAGACCGAGCTTGTTTGTGGTCTCAATGAAAAAATATTTAAACTTTTAAAATTGAGATTCAGTTCAAAGATTATAAAAAAAACCCGAAGCACTCGACAGACGATGACGCCGGGACTGGATTTGAAGAAAGTTGGTGCAACCACTCGCAGATGTGGACGCAGATGTTGTGCCGTCACCCATCTGCCCGTTTCCTCTTCGCAAGTTTCGCAGCAGGATTCATTAAAAAAAAAACCTTGAAACAAATAATGGTCTTTTGTGTGTCGTTCATTTCAAAGACATCTGTGTGTGTGTTTACCTGTGTGTGTTTTGGTGGGAGTATTTCCTTTCCGTCATGTGGGAGACAGAAGGACATCGCCAGCTGTAGTTTGATTCCCACAGGGGGAAATAAGATAATTCCTTAATTCCTGGGGATGAGTTCACAGCTGGAAAGGGTACACAATGTTTGTCGATGTGTGCGTACGTGCGCACATGCTAGCGAAGCTTGTAACACAAAGTCGCCGTGATCAACTTTAAGGCTTCTTTTCCAATTCTTAAACCCTGTGTACAAAAGAAAACTTGTGGAAAACATGACTAGACCGAATGAAAGACGGTGAATTCTGCAGCGAGTACAATAACTTTTTAGCAATAACCTCGTTCTGACCTCATTCTGTATCACGGTGTTTACAAGCGTAGTCATTAGCCTGTTTGCATGGGTCAGCAGAAGTTCTTTGTTCATTGTGTTCTGACATGAACATACATATTATATTGATACCTTTGTTTTACCTTTAATTAAGAACATTTACAAGGAAATGAAATACTGAAAAACTGTATTCATGGAGGTGGTTTCTGATTAAAGACGGATGTACAAAAGTGCGTTTGATCCCTGAAGAAAACTCAGGAATCCTTCATGGTTCTAGAGGTCTTAGATACAAAAAAAATGCAAACCTTGTTTAATTGACATAAATCAGGCAGAAACAAAAAAGAAGCCAAATGTAAATTAAAAAAAACATAACAAAATAAAGTGTAATCAAATTAAAATTATTTGGTTTGATATATATTAACATTAAACATTCGATTATAGACATACATTTATGTTAATTTACAGGCAAAACCAATTAGCATGAGATTTTAAAGAAAGAAATATTCTTTAATTTATCTTTTCCGCCATCGAACCTGAAATCTAACAGTGCTTCCAATTCTTCTACACAGTAAACAGAAGTGAAAACCTGTTGTAAAGTTTGTAAAAAGTCGCTTAAATGCCACTTACAAGGTGACAAAACATACTCTTTCTTAACCCTCGTGTTGTCTCTGGGTCAAAGTGACCCAAAGGTCCTAGCAGAAATGTGTTTGTGGTATCCCTTGTGTTGCCTCTGGGTCAAGGTGAACGACCCCCCTGGCTTCCATACATGGAGGTCGATCACTTTGACCCAGAGACAACACAAGGGTTAATATAGGGTTAACCCTTCCCTTCCCAACCCACATCAAAGCAGCATAAAGTAAGATTCAAATATTGTTTTTTTTCAGCGTCAAGGGACCACGGTGTTGCAATGGTTTTGCACCTCACAGCAAGTATGTTGCTGGTTCGCTTTCAGGATGGGAGCCAGCCAACTTGTGACCTTTCTGTGTGGAGTTTGTATGTTCTCCCCGTGTTGCGTGGGTTTACTCCGGACACTCCGGTTTCCTCCCACAGTACAAAAACATAGATAGGTTGATTGAGAAACTTGGGGAAATTGTCTGTAGGTATGCGTGTGTGTGTGAATGGTTGGGAGTCTTTGTGTGTCCTGCGACAGACTGGCCTCCTGTCCAGGGTGTCCCCCACCTCTCACTCAAAGAAACAGACTCCAGCCCACCCGCAACCCACTTAAGGGAATAAGTGGAAAAGAAAATGAATGAATAAACAATTCTCGGCTTCAGAAATATGTCAATGTGGTGGCCGTTGTCATAAACCATTACTTTACAAAACCAAAGAAAGGTTTGAAAAGATACATATTTTTATATTTGATATCTGATTATTAAAATATGTATTTGTCTCAGAGCATTTTTAAGCATATAAAGTATACTATCTTCTGTAGATGTTTCTCTTTATTCACGGATTCTTGTTAAAACAAATACAATAAAACATATTAAATGTTTTAAATCCATAAGAACAAAGACTTTATGTTAAGAAGGTTTGGTATAGTCTTGCTTTTATAGCCACTGAGCTTTCCTGTTCTGGTGACTGTGGATCCAAAAAAGGGGGAAAAGTTTTAATGTATTCAAGGCCATAACTTGAGGCATTTATATATTTATTTCTTGAAGAGAAAGTCCATGTTGCTTATTGGCTCTAATACTCACAGTAATGAGTAATGAGGGCGGGGAGAGCTGGTGTGTTTGATCCTTCCAAAGCCTCCAAGGGATAAACAAGTTAAACAATTATTGCAGCAGAAAACAATGCTGTGTCCAGGGAAAGCCCTGAGATGAAGGCGAACGTCAGACACGCACATCTTGACAACATCAAATCAGATTCTGCTCCGTTTGATGCCGGAAGACGCACAATCGACATGTTTCTTAGAGACTCAGATGCCACATCAGTCGAGACGGATCAGAGAAGAAGAAGAAGTGAAACATCAGGGATACACAACCATCTGCTCTTTAGACTCACACACCCGTCCATGGTTTCAATAACACAAACACTTTATATGTGAAGGCGACAGCTTGATATTGGTTTCTTAGAAAAAAGATGGAAAATTCTCAGTCAATTCTTAGTATGTGAAATTTAGTGCTCCATACACACTAAATTGTCACTAAAATGCCCACACAACTGAGTATGGATCGATGGACAATTTCTACCCTAAACGACTCCATCTTAGTGGTGTTGACGAGGAGAAGGATGACACGTCTTCGGTGCTGATACTCATGTAAATATCTCACATATTTTGTTTCTCATACACATACACGTACTATCTGATCTGTGGAGAATAAGATACTAGTTAGTACGTACACTATCCTGATGCATACTAACCAGTGCACTAAGAAAAGTATGTGATTTGAGACACATGCTGTGCAGGATAGTGTAGGTACTAACTAGTAACTAATTCTCCACAGATAGTATGTCTCAAATCAAACACTGCTGCTACGCACTAACAGGAAATGACGCGACAGCTTCTTCTTCATCTACTATTTAAGGATCATTTCAACCAGCTGTAGGAACACTATCTCCACCTGCTGGCAGCATTTGGATTAAGAAATATGAGAAACAAAATATTGACGAGATATTTACGCCATTATCAGCAGCGAAGACGTGTCATCCTCCTCCTGCTCCTGAAAATACACCTGTAAGTATATGTGTATATATATATATATATATATATATATATATATATATATATATATATGTAACGTCAACGTCACTAAAATGGAGTCGTTTATGGTAGAAAGTGCCCATCGATCCATTCTCAGTTTTGTGTGTGTTTTAGTGACAATTTAGTGTGTATGGAGCACTACATTTACATACTACGAATTGAGACGCACTTAAAAATACCACGTTTAAGTACGCAAGTATGTGATTTGAAACACAGTACTGCTGTTTACTTATAATCCAGATTATGTCAGTGTTGTGCAGAAAAACAGTCGGATGTCGTTTGTCGACCTGTCAATCACCGGTTCAAATATAACCTCAAAAACCATGAGCCGTCCTGGCATCATGTCCTTGCCAATAACGCTGCAGAACTTGTGATTACCCAAGATTTGATCCCATTGAGAGCAGCTCTACTTATCGTGTTAGAAACAGTTTATTGTTTGACTCTGTGCTCCGTCCCACCACGGAACTCGCACATCAAAACCACCACATAATCGTTGTGGACCACGATGCATTTCACGCTGTCGCCTTTTGACGTCTGCAGCGTCTTGTCACGTCAGGCTAGCGGAGCCCGGATCAGAACCACGTCCTGTTGTCCTCGGGCCGGGATGTCGTCGGTGCGGATGAAGACATTCACCTCGTGCAGCTGGAAGATGATGACGCGTGAGTCGCCGTGAATCAGCTGATGAGAATGTGAGAACTGATCGTTAACTTTAGAAAACAACAATTAGAAAGTTTCATCAAATTTTTTCTGTCCAGGCTGGTTTCAAGTTATCCGGTCTTAAGAACGTGTAGCAACAGTTTTTTGTACATATTTGTAAAATTTCAGACTTTGAAACAAAATTAAATATTTTGAAACAAAATTAAATATTTTGAAACAAAATTAAATACTCTGAAACACAATTGCAAACTTTAAAACAAACTTACAAACTTTGAAACAAATGTATAAAAAAAACTCAGACTTTGAAACATAATCAAAACATTTTAAACTAAACCACAAACTTTGAAACTAAACTACAAACTTTGAAACAAAATAAAAAAACTTTGAAACTAAATTTAAAACTTTGAAACTAGATTACAAACTTTGAAACAAACTTCTAAATTTTGAAACAAACCTCTAAACTTTGAAACAAACTTCTAAACTTTGAAACAAAATTAAAAACTTTAAAACAAAATTAAATATTTTGAAACTAAATTTAAAACTTTGAAACACAATTGCAAACTTTAAAACAAACTTACAAACTTTGAAACAAATGTATAAAAAAACTCAGACTTTGAAACAAAATCAAAACATTTTAAACTAAACCACAAACTTTGAAACTAAACTACAAACTTTGAAATTAACTAGTAAACTTTGAAATAAAATTAAAAACTTTGAAAAAAAATTATAAACTTTGAAACAAACTTACAACTTTGAAAAAAAACAAAAAAACCCCATTATATTATACATATTGAAACTAAATTTAAAACTTTGAAACTAAATTAAAAACTTTAAAACAAACTTATAAACTTTAAACAAAATCAAAAACTTTGAAACTAAACCACAAACTTTAAAATAAAATGCAATACTTTGAAACAAAATCAAAAACTTTGGATGAATTCTTACTTTCTTTTACAAAACATTAAAAATTATTGATTTTTATCAATTGAATCTTTGCGATGTTACTTTCACTTGCTTAGGAAACATAACCACACACAAACACACACACACACACACACACACACACACACACACTCACATGTACTAACACAGGTGTTTGCACTCACAGTGGTCGACTGAGTTTAGACTAGAATCACACCAGAATCTCAGAGGCTACTGAACCCAGACTTGACGTGTCACAGTGTCATGGTCTGACAAACTAACCAATAAATCTATGACAAGAAGTAAAGGAACAAAAAAAAACATTTTCATTTGAAGAACATTAAACCTTTTTTTCAAGGTAATGCGTTCTAAACGAGAAACTTGTCACAGGATCCAGTTATTAAGTCGCAATCGTTGATTTGTTTGACTTGTATATAGTTTTCCTCAGACTCTGAACGTTGGATCAGCAGCTGGAACTGGAGGGTGAGAGAGAGCAGAGGTGACTTTCCCAAACAGATTCAGTGCCTTGATCTGTTTTAGCTCATTGTTCTCTACTGTAGGTGGAGAGTTAACGGTTTAAATGTTACGAAGCTTTTAGGAAAAGTCCTCCACAGCTTCATTTACTTTGACTGGATGTTTAGATGTTCTTGACTATACAGGGTTTTTTGTTTAAATGACAAAGTATTACAATAAGTTATTAACTGTAAATGGTAGAAATATAAATTGTCTCATAATTTTTTCATGTGTTTTTACTAATTTTCTGCTCACCCTCACGTCCACAAAAATGTTTGTTCATTTAAATGTAGCGACTGGAGCTCAGTTGTCTTTATCTTCATCTTCATCCAAAAAGACACTTAAAAACATCCAAATACCTTCATACTGCTCGTATGTAACGTCAATCTTGGATTGAATCCTCGACGAGAATTTTTTTTTTTTTAAGTCTACATTTTAATATTGTTTGTTGCAGAAGCTAAAGGCTAACATGCTACACTGACAGAAAACACTCCAGGTAAATATCTGAAGCTCAGGGCCTACTGTTCAAACTAAAATATAAACTTGTCTAATAGCCTCGGATAGATTCTTCTCATGTCGAGGCTTCAATCCAAGATGGACGTTACAGACGAGCAGTATGGAGGTATTTAGATGTTTTTAAGTGTCTTTTTGGACGAAGATGAAGACGAAGACAACTGAGCTCCAGTCGCTACATAAAATGAACAAACATTTTTGTATATAACTCTAAAAAGAACACTTGAAAACCTGAAAATAATCACAACATTAGTCGACATGAGGGTGAGTACACAATAAGAGTTTAAAACGTTGGGTGAACTAAGCCACAAGGATCCTAGGAAGGTGAAATACCTGGAAACATTGATCAATAAGATGGTATTGATTGTAACAAGCGAGAGCTTTTGGTCTCTCTCTCTTCAACCACTTTGAAAAATATAACGTCATTGATCTTCTATTGTTTTCTTACTTTTAATCTGATACAACATCTGCATGTATCTATTATTGTGTATCTATCTCTTCAGTTCTTGGAATGTTACAAAGGTAACACCAGTCTGTGTCTCCAGAGAGAGAACAAACAATCGGTTCAATTTTTATGAACGATTTTATGATTTTAAGAGTGTTTTACTTCTCATTACTCTACTCTCATTTTCTCAAAACGTGTGTGTGTGTGTGTTTGCGTGTGTGAGTATGTGTGTGTGCTTGTGTGTGTGTCTGTTTGTGTGTGTGCGTGCGTGTGTGTGTGTTTGTGTGTGTGTGTGTGTGTTTGTTTGTGTGCGTGCGTGCTAGTGTTTGTATGTATGTGTGTGTGCGTGCGTGCGTGATTATGTTTTTTTGTGCTTATGTGTTTGTGTGTTTAGGTGTGCATGTGTATATGTGTGTGTGCGTGTTTGTGTGTGTGCGTTTGTGTGTGTGTATTTGTGTGCGTGCATGTGTTTGTGTGTGTGTGCGCGTGTTTGTGTGCGTGCGTGTGTTTGTGTGTGTGTGCGTGTGTCCGTGTGCGTGTGTGCTTGTGTGTGCTTGTGTGTGCGCGTGTTTGTTTGCGTGTGTTTATGTGTGTGCGTGTGTCTGTGTGTGTGCGTGTGTCTACGTGTGTGCGTGTGTCCGCGCGTTTGTGTGCGTGTGTTTGTGTGTGTGCGTGTATCTGCGTGTGTGTGCGTGCGTGTGCGTGTGCTTATATGTGTCTGTGTCTGCTCATGTCTTGGCTTAAAGTCGGGGGCGGGTCTGAAGAGAGGGTTTTGGTGGAGCTACAGCTGATGAGCATTTTGAGCTTCTGAGAAACACATAAACTCACGCATGCGAGTAAACACACACTTCACAACACTATGAACGAGGAAGTTCCCTTATTGTTGGAACATCTGGAGCAGAGTATCACTGTATCCCCCGTTGCCATAGTAACCCTGAATCTAAACAGCCGACAAACTTCTACCCACCCTTGAATGTGTGGAGTACACACTGCAATGAACCACCGTTTTATAGAGCGTGTGCGTCTGCAATGAATCGTATCAATCTGGGGGTTTCATAGGTTTTATCTTAAAATATGCCTGATATGTTTATAAAATCAAGATTTTTTGGAGTAGAAGTGGTCAAATATGTTGGCATTTTAGTAGATGGAAGCACAGACAAACACTAGACGGTCATAGCTTTCACAACAAAACACGTGACCTTGAACTCAACATACAAGTAAACTTGGTCAGAAAGTCAGTAAGTAAGTAATATTTGGAGAGCGCTTTTCTAGACCAGGGTCACAAAGCGTTTAAACAATCAAAACAATACTCAATAAAATGTACTGTATACTTAAATCAAGACAATATAGAGACAAACACAGTAGTCTCAGAAAATCAAGGAAAAGCACAAATAAAAGTTTCTTGAGATGTTTCTTGAAGGAGTCAGTAGATCATCAAACACAGAGATCGTTCCAAAGCTGAGGAGCAACAGTCTGGAAGGATTTCTCTTCTCTGGTCCGGAAGCGTGTTCAGGAACCATCAGTAGATTCTGATCCACAGACCTCAGAGTCCGAGCTGGGGTATAAGTCTGGATCAGATCACTGATGGAAGGCCTGACCATGGATAGATCTGAAAGTAAGAACCAGAATTTAAAAAATGATCCTGAAAGAAATTGGCAGCCAGTGAAGAGATTTAAGGAATCGGAGAAATGTAAGTTCTTCTACTAGAGTGGCTCAGAATTCTCGCTGAAGACAAAGCAAGTATTAAATTCTTTACCAGCGTCTACAAACATACAGAACTGTTTGTCTCAAATGTGATCAGTTATTAGTTCGTAGCACGTTTAAGCTTATTGCTATAAGCTACATTTCAAATGCTAAAAAAGCACAATCATAAATAAATAAAAACTAAAAGAAAGAAGGACAATAATATTGCTGGGAGGGGGGCAATAACAAGTTACAGTTAAAATATATGTTTAGGGAGGCACCGAAATAAAACCAAGAGTTTTCATTTCAACACCAAAAACTAAAAAACAAAACAGTAAACCAAGGCCAAAACCATGACACTGAAAAAACTCTAACTATTGCTACCATAACATAAATCACTATTACTGTTCTTTAACCCTTGTGTTATCTCTGGGTCATGATTCGGGCCTTCGGGTCGCCTTGACCCAGACACAACACCCACAAACATTTTTTTTCCGGACTTCGGGTCACCATGACCCAGAGATAACACAAGGGTTAAATAAAGTATGGCTTTGCCATAATGCTCTGAAGATTTAGTAAATTATAACATTAAGAAAAAAATGAAATACTGAAAGATTAAAAAGTTTGGAGGAAACACATACATATTTGTCAAATTTAAAATAACAAAAATTAGTAAATAAAGTTAAATTAGTAATTACAAACAAAAACAAAAATGTAATATTAACAAAATAAAATCATTGTTTATGTAAGAATGTGTTTTTAAGTTTGTGAATACCTTCGTTAAAATATGTCCTACACTCTTGAATACACTCATTAGCATTTCTGACGCTATTGAATATATATATAAAAAAATACACATTGCAGTGAAAGTTGACAAACATCGACTTTCTTCCAGTCTTTCGTTTTCATCACCAAAGTGTACGTTGACGAATGTAAATGCAAGAAGACAACGATGACAAATCATCTTCTAAACGTATTAAGCCGTTCTCATGCGAGATTGCACCATTGCACCTACACTACGCTATGCACACTCAATGGCTGCACTCAAAAATTGAGTGTGGATCGATGGACACTTTCCACCCTCAACGCCCACCATCTTAGTGACGTAGATGACGCTACGTCACTAAATGAAAGCTACGTCGCTACTTTTCAAACGGCAGTGGTGGCGAACGACGTAAATGTCTTGAGAAAACACTCATTTTACCACAAAACAACACAATAGTAACACAATTAAACACAACTTAAAAACTTGTTTCTATTGGAGAAAAGTGTTGTTAAGTTAAGATCACAGTTGATCACCAGAGAAGTAGACTGAGGGATGAAGTTGGACTGTCTGGGTCTGTGTTAGAATGGTTCTCATCTTACCTTTCTGGGCGCAGTTTTAGTGTATCTGCCAATCAAATGAGGTCTGAATCAGCAGATCTGTTGTATGGAGTCCCTCAAGGTTCTGTTCTGGGTCCTTTATTGTTTTTGCTGTACTTGATTCCCCTGGGCAAAATTATTCAGAGATTTCCTGATGTTTCTTATCGCATTTTTGCTGATGACATCCAGCTCTACTGCAGTGTTAAAAAGTAGTAGAAGAAGAAGCTGTCGAGTCATTTCCTGTGAGTGTGTAGCAGCAGAGTTTGATTTGAGACAGAACTACACTGTCGAATTGTGCGCACTGCACAATTAAATGCACTGTCTTACACTGTACTGTACAGCAGTGCAATTTGAGAGACAGCATGTGTCTTGTAAATTTTACCCGGAGTGTTTCCTGTCTGTGTAGCATGTTAGCATTTTAGCTTCTGCTCCAAGCAATCTTAAAATATTAACTTTTTCAGGATCAATTTTTCTCACGGCAAGGCTTCAATCCAAGAGGGACGTTTACAGTCGAGCAGTCTGGAGGTATTTGGATGTTACAAGTAACAGATTACTCTGAAAATAATCCCAACATTAATCAACATGAGAGTGAGAAGATAATGGGTGAGTTCTGGGTAAACTATGACTCTAGAAAGTAAAGTAGGATCGATGACTTTTGCTCTTTTCACTCCATCATGGCGAAAACATTGAGTTTGCACAGTAGTGTTGATTCAAGCCAGAGAGTGCTGCGGGAGCTGTCTTCGCCCCGAAAACTGGCCAAAACAGATGTGGTGCCTCTTGAGGAATAAACGCTTATGTCTGAGTCAGAGAATTGTGACTGATAGATTCGACCTCCATCCATCAGTGTCGCCATCGCCGCGAGTGAAACATGTAAAAATCTCGATCTCCAGCCCTTTGAGCTCCTTGATAACGGTATAGGGACCGGTCGAAAATCCGGGGCTCCGGGGGGTTTGAGGGGGTGTTTCCCGAGGTCATGTCAGAACCATATTGACTGAAGCCATCAGGGGTCGCTGCTGGTCACTAGTGAAACAAACACTGCTCGCTCTGTCCCGGTTTAATAACCCTCGAGCAATGCAGAGATAGAGGTTTTCCCCTGAAGTGTAATCTGACACTTGTAACCTTTGGAAAGAGACCTTTAGTCATGTGACATTTAATGGTTTATTGGCTGTTTCTACACTTAAAAAAACCTCAATGAAAGTAACTAAGATCTTGAATCTTTTATCTGTGAGAGAACAATGTCGGTTCATCAGGGTGTAGTCGATCTTCTTTCTTTTAGTGTTTGCAACACCCATTCATCCATCCTCGTCTCTCTGCAGCCTCTCCTCGCCTCCCTTCTGCGACGCCTGCCAGAAAGTTTGGAATAAAGAGAAGAGAAAAAAGACAGACGTCTTGAAAAGACAAATGGTCCTTCTTACGTAGATACCCATGACGCAACATCACAATCCAGCACATCTGTTAAGACGCACCATGTAGAGGAACTTGAAATGGCATCTCTGTTGGGTGAAGATTGATCACACATGCCAGAGAAAGAGAAAGAATGAGAGGGAGGGAGAGTACCTGGAAGACACTGCAGCTGCTGCTAATTCAAAACCTCACACATTGTCCCTGAACACAGCATCACCACTGACCACATGTCTGTGAAAGCATCCCACCTCTAATCATACCTCACCTTCACGACTCTTCATCGTCTCTGTCCATCCTGTAGACATCAAAGGATCAGGCATGTAAGTTAGTAAGTAAAAGGTATGTGACGGAGTGAAAGGATGTCGTGGGTGGAGAACGTTCACTGTTTCATGTTCAATTGATTAATAAAGTCTGCATCAGAGATGATTCATCTTCGCCTCTGGTCAACATCTTGTACTTGTTTGTAAGAACTAAAGAAGATGATCTGAACATCTGAAGGAGGAGGATACAGTGTTGTTGATTTATTAGTTTACTCATCCATCATCCATCCATCCATCTATCTGTTCATATCCATCCATCCATCCATCCATCCATCCATCCATCCATCCATCCATCCATCCATCCATCCATCCATCCATCCATCCATCCATCCATCCATCCATCCATCCATCCATCCATCCATCCATCCATCCATCCATCCATCCATCCATCCATCCATCCATCCATCCATCCATCCATCCATCCATCCATCCATCCATCCATCCATCCATCCATCCATCCATCCATCCATCCATCCATCCATCCATCCGTTCATATATCCATCCTTGGTCTTTTGAAGTATTTCACTTACCTTAACATTGTTGATGACATTATCAAGATGAGAAGAAAAGGCAAGTGAATCATTGAAGGATGTTTAACTTGTTTTCAACCTCAACCTGCCTTTGATGGCAGGGGAGGCACGACCTCCCCTGCCTCCACCTACAACAAGTACAGACTGATCTCCAAACATCAGCTGTTAAAAGCATCGAGAGTCTAAACACTCTCACTCCATAGACCTCCATGTATGAACGTGTAAGTTGAAGCTTGTGTTGAAGAGAAGGGCCTCAGTGCTCTTTTACAACGTGATTCCTGGTCCAGCTTTAACATCTTCAGCTTCATACAAACCACGTCTGGATGCTATAAGAAAATAAAAAAAATATATTAGTTCCAGTATTTAGTACTATTTTGGTTTAAAACATGTTTCTTGTTGAACTGCTTATACAAGTTTGTTACAACATGCATGCATTAAGGACACCTAGAAAGGGATGTAAACTACTCACCTCCTCTATGGCCTGGTTGGGTGGGCCAGGCGAGAGACTAACATTAAAGTCACAGCTGTTTGACTGATGCAGTACACATAGGTCTGAGCCTCGAGGATGTTTGGATCATAATGCTTTGGGTTCTGCTTACTGTACTTGATGGTTTTGTTAACAGCAGCCTCTTCTTCAAGGACACACAACTCCCTCAAGTCCACACAGAGACTTGCAAGCCCTTGAATGAGACACATTCATCGTTTCAGCCCTCAACCTATTTAGAATATCAACCATGAGAAAAGAAACAGCTGGAAGCAGAAAACACATCTGCACAGATGAACATGGAGGAGAAAAGTTTCACTTCCTTTAACACTTTTTAAATAGTGTTGTGTTTACTCAAATTCATAAACGCGTGGAGAAAGAAGAACCTGTGTCATGTTGTTCAGTGGTCAGTAGGTGGCGCCATCAGTTTAAAAATGATGTTTCATTAAAACAGTTGTTCAAAACAAAGGAAAAATAGGACAGAGATGCCATCTAGTGGACTCTGAAGATAATAACACTGTTTCATGAAGCTTCATCAACACATCACTACCATCTAGTGGACTCTGAAGATAATGACAATATTTCATGAAGCTTCATCAACACATCACTACCATCTAGTGGACTCTGAAGATAATGACACTGTTTCATGAAGCTTCATCAACACATCACCACCATCTAGTGGACTCTGAAGATAATGACACTGTTTCATGAAGCTTCATCAACACGTCACTACCATCTAGTGGACTCTGAAGATAATGACACTGTTTCATGAAGCTTCATCAACACATCACTACCATCTAGTGGACTCTGAAGATAATGACACTGTTTCATGAAGCTTCATCAACACATCACTACCATCTAGTGGACTCTGAAGATATTTTTGTCCAAGAAATTCTACATACAAGTTAATTGCTTTCGTCTCATCCTTATGATTATTGACGCTAGAGCTGTGTCTCAAATCACATACTTGCGTACTTAAACTTCTTTTTAGTGATAAGTGCGTCTCAATTCTTAGTATGTAAATGTAGTGCTCCATACACACTAAATTGTCACTAAAACACCCACAAAACTGAGTATGGATCAATGGACACTTTCTACCCTAAACAGCTCCATCTTAGTGACGTTGTAAACAGATGTAAATAAATGTCGTTTTTTAATACAACTTTTAGAATAATACTTAAAATATATCTATTTTGTATGTCCTGTATTAAGTGAGCTGAATTTACCAATGAATTAAAAAAACAATGTTTAAATTAAAATAATTTTTTATTGTTTATATTTCATCAGCATTCAATCTACCTAAATTCTAGCTTGTGATTGTTTTTCACACAGTTCCCTGGGTTGGACCTGCGAGAGATGCTCGCTGGTGCACTCCCCAGGTGAAGCCTTCTTCATGTACAGTGAGGTCATGCTTCTAGGAAGGGACGAGGAGGACAGACAGGGAGGGTGTTTGAGGGGTGAGGAACGGCGTAGGGAGCCCTTGAGGAAACATCGTCCAGCTGTGTGGTTTACATGTGTTGTTGAGTTTTAATGCCAGAAGAGCACAGAGATAACCCGGTTAATTCCACAGTTACTCCCACTGATCTAAGACGTTGATATTGAGCCTATTTTCTAATATGTTGTCCCTGTTTTTTTTTTCTTCAAAAAAACAAACTCCGTTTAGATAAACTGTCAACTGAGTTTCTGTCTCATCTGAGTTTTTGTGAAAAGACAGACATCTTAAATGAGCAAGAAAAAGCTAAATGTTTAATGATCAGGATGGTTTAGGCACGACCTGAAATAGGGGGTCACGGGGGAAGGATGGGAGGGGGGACTCTGCTCTAGAGAAACGGGTAAGAAGTTAAGGTATTCACCCAGAAGGGTAATAGGAAATCTCTGGGGAGAAGGAAAACTGCAACTGCCCTGGACTGAGCTGCTCTAGTAGAAGAACTTACATTTACCCCGATCCTTAAATCTCTTCACTGGCTGCCAGTTTCTTTCAGGATCATTTTAAAATTCTGGTTCTTACTTTCAGATCTAGTCATGGTCAGACTTTCCATCAGTGATCTGATCCAGACTTACACCCAACGATCTCTGTGTTTGATGATCTACTGACTCCTTCAAGAAACATCTTAAGACATTCTTATTTGTGCTTTTCCCTGATACTTACTTTTTCACTTACCTCTGATAATTGGAAGAAAAGCTGGATGTGTTTAGCAATACCACATGTTTTAATTTTAAAATTATTTGAATTATTTAAAAATATCGTTATTTATTTTACCTAAATCAGCAAAAACATTTACTACCACAATATTTATCCAATATTGAAGGTTTTAAATGTGGATATTTATTTGTTTTATTACAAAAAAAGTTTACAAACTCAAATATTACCTTTAAAAAATCCCATTCATCACATTGTCTATAACCAGATTTCGCCCTAGGTAGCTGGGACAAACGCCACCCCTTGCGACCACAAGAATCAATTAATTTATCAATTTAAAAATATATATATATCTGTAAAACATAAAAGATAAATATAGATAAACATATTTTCCTAGCTGTCAAAGAAAAATTAATAATTTCTTTAAAATCTTGCAAAACAATGTTTGAAACATCATGTAAGCAAACAACTGGATTCATCTAAGAGCAGGAGTAAAATATATAAATGGTCGATTCCTCCCTCTAGTGGAAAAACGCGGACATTGAACATTTCTTTACGTGTGATGCTTGTATTCTAACGTGAATAAAAACAAAAGGAACACAAATATAGAAAATATGAAAGTAATATATATATATAAATATATATATATATATATATATATATATATATATATATATATATATATATATATATATGTGTGTGTGGTGTGTATACTAGATATACACATAGTACCTTACTTATCCATTGGGGAGGTGATTTTGGGGAATAAGTAGGTTATTAAGTTAAATTATTAAGGTTAAAAGTAATTTATATAAACAGTAAAACACAAATCAAATATCAGAAAAATATTGTTTGAAGCTTCATGAAACAGTGTTATTATGTTTAGAGTACAGTAGATGGAAGTGATGTGTTGATGAAGCTTCATGAAACACTGTCATTATCTTCAGAGTCCACTAGATGGTAGTCATGTGTTGATGAAGCTTCATGAAACAGTGTCATTATGTTCAGAGTCCACTAGATGGTAGTGATGTGTTGATGAAGCTTCATGAAACAGTGTCATTATCTTCAGAGTCCACTAGATGGTAGTGATGTGTTGATGAAGCTTCATGAAACAGTGTCATTATCTTCAGAGTCCACTAGATGGTAGTGATGTGTTGATGAAGCTTCATGAAACAGTGTCATTATCTTCAGAGTCCACTAGATGGTAGTGATGTGTTGATGAAGTTTCATGAAACAGTGTCATTATCTTCAGAGTCCACTAGATGGTAGTGATGTGTTGATGAAGCTTCATGAAACAGTGTCATTATCTTCAGAGTCCACTAGATGGTAGTAATGTGTTGATGAAGCTTCATGAAATAGTGTCATTATCTTCAGAGTCCACTAGATGGTAGTGATGTGTTGATGAAGCTTCATGAAACAGTGTCATTATCTTCAGAGTCCACTAGATTGAGTCTGATACGTGACTCTGTGGACTGGAGTGAGAGGAACCACTTGCAGCTGAACACCTCAAAGACCAAGGAGCTGGTCTTGGACTTCGGGAGGTCCAGGACAAAGCCACGTCCAGTGTCCATCAGAGGCGACGAGGTGGAGATAGTTGACAACTATAAGTACCTCGGTGTGTGGATGGACAGTAAACTGGACTGGTCCTGCAATACAGACCATGTATATAAGAAGGTTCAGAGTAGACTGTACTTTCTGAGGAGGCTTCGATCATTTAACATCTGCAAGAAGCTCCTCTGCATGTTCTACCAGTCTGTGGTGGCCAGTGTCCTGTTCTATGCTGTGGTGTGTTGGGGTGGAAATGTGTACAAGAGGAGTGTCAACAGGTTGGACTGGTTGATCAGGAGGGTTGGCTCTGTGGTTGGAATGAAGCTGGACTCACTGGTGACAGTTGCTGAGAGGAGATCATTGAACAAACTACTGTCCATCATGGACGATGACAGTCATCCTCTGAACACTGTCATCAGTGAGCAGAGAAGCAGAATGAGTGCACGAATGCTCCTACCCAGGTGCAAAACAAATAGACTCAGGGACTCATTCATTCCTCAGGCTATTAAATTGTACAATTCTGAGTTCGGGGGCAGGAGTGGAGTGAGAGTATCTGGATGTTCTGTTCTATGTTATCAGAATCAGAATCAGAAAACCTTTATTAGTCCCGCGAGGGGAAATTCGGTTTAACAACAGCAAGAGAAATAAAAACACCCAGAAATAAAAACGAGAAAGAAAATCTAAATAGAATAAAAGATAAATCTGCGCTATATAATATATACACAATCATATTTACATAAATAACAAGAGGTGCAGTTAAATAGTTATCTTGGTGTGTTCTTGTTGTGGAGTCTGATGGCAGCAGGGAGGAAAGACCTGCGGTACCTCTCCCTCACACTATGTTAGTCTTTGTATCCTTTGTCTTTGTTGATTTCCTTGACCTATGTTCTTTGTCTTTATCTTTAGACTTAGATTGTGTCATCTTGTTCTTTCTCTTTATGTTCTTCTTCTTATTTTATATTTTATTTATTATTTTTTATTGTTTATGAAAAATTGCTGGCTATTGGAAAAAAAACAATTTCAATAAAGTTTTACCTACCTACCTACCTAGATGGCGTCTCTGCACTTTTTGTTTCGAAGTGTTTTAATTAAACATCATTTTTAAACTGATGGCGCCACCTACTGACCTCTGAACAACATGACACTGCTTCATGATCACTAGTCAAAACAAAAAAAATGATTCAAAGAAATGATTGACATTATTCATTTGATTTCCTAAAGAAATCACAGTATGAGAGACAAGTTAACTTTAATAAAAGAAAAAAAAGAGTCTAAAGAGGAGGGAAGTCCTGGCCAAGCCTTCGTTGTAATAGACAGGTAATGGAGGAAAATGAATGATGATCACTAATGAAAGAGGGACGAGGGAAGGCGGTGTTTCCAACCATGTCACATAATTTTGACTGTGATGAATGAAAGTAAATGAACTCAAAAGTAAACTGTGTATTCATCTCAGACAGTATCGTTTATCACCTACTGACCTGTCAGGCGGATTAATCAATTAATGCTGGCACTTTAATCCATCTTCAGCCTTTGTATGGACTTCATAGTGAATATTCAATACATGGGATGAATTTCATAAGAACCAGGGAAATGAATGAATGGACGTTTAATAAACTGTTATCTTCACTATCTGGTAATAAGACGCACACAAGCGCATTTGTTCTGAGGAGACAATTTTACATTCACAACTGTTTTTGAAACTTTTTTAAAAATGCTTTTCTCCCCGTTTATTAGACTCACATATGGATGAAGATGAAGACTTTTTGAACAGGAAAGAGAGAGAAAGAGAGGAAGACAGTTAATTACGTTTTATTTTTAAGATAATTAGTTAAGAGACTAAGATGACAGACAGGTTTTGTAAAATAAAAACCAGGTAAAAAAAAGTCTGCTTGCATTTAAATCATTAAATTGACAGGATATACTTGTACTAATAAACAATTGGGTACTCGTTCAAAAATTAGAAATCAATTTAAATTAAATATTTCACATGTTTTTTTTCTTTCCAAATTGCCTTTATTAAAAGCTGCCTCAAGAAGAAAACTTAAAAAAAAATGCATTTCGTAATTAGCTTTCCTTTAAAAACATGTTTTTTATTTCCTGTTCCACCTGCATCTAGTGAAGTCAAATCTTTTTATAATCTGGTCTCTACAGATAAGGGAATGTGACTGAACAGCTGCAGCAACACCTGAAACACATACTGCAATAAAATATATTTTATGTGAACACAAAATATTCATAACGATTCATAATAAATATGTTTTTCATTATTAATTGTTTATAGATGTAGACTTCACTCAGTTTTACGACTCGGTTTAAATTATTATTTTTTATTAATGCTGAGACTATTGTATTAGAATATAATAATTCCAATACACGTATCTATTTTAATTTAGATAAATAAATTACTGACACTCGTTTCTTCTCCTCAAGTTTGTATTTCTCGCGGACTTTGCGAGCATCACGTGACCGAACCAGCTGATCTGGAAGAAGGAAATAAACGCCTTCTTTGTGACGTCATTCTCATGCTACGGCGCGCCATTTGTGTCTAGCAGCAAAAGCGCGGACAGCTGAAACATTGGTGAAAACAAAGGTAATGTTCCGTTTTCCTTCGCGCTACCACACACCGGTGACGAGGATTTAAACCCAAGACTTGGAATATAATTCCGTGGAAGCGTCTTACGCGCTGCCTTCGTCGCATTGCTGAGAGTTTCATGGCCGTGTGTTAGCATTCTTTTTGGGCCTCTGTGCCGCCGTCGTTTCCCCGAGCTGGGGGGAAAACTAGACCCGCCCGTGTTGCTCTCTGATTGGCCCTAAACGGAATTAGAACAACGTCATTGGTCTACTCCCACGTCGATCACTGTACAGCGAAGGAACGTGTTGCTAGTCAGCAGTAAGGTGTAATCGCTGCACTGAGCACTTTAATAACAACTATAATAAATAAAAACGGTACTTATACTTCACTTATTGCACTTGAGCCCGTAGTTTTTTCTGGTTTCGAATTGCAAAATATCGGAAGAAGACTTACCACAACTTGGCGTTACTTCCTGACTATGGAAAGAGTGACAAGAGTGATCAGATGTATCTTAAAAAAAAACGAATAATTGATTTAATATTCCCTGTTCTTACGTCTTTTTTAACGTCTGAGGCTGAAGAACGATTCAATTCCTATTTCACAGGTATCCCAAAAACAATAATAATTGACATCTGATCACTCATGAATAAACAAATCCATAAAAGCAAAACTAACTTGCTAACCTACATTTATTTATTTACGTTTTTGTGTGATATGTTAATATTAATTGAGTCACAATTTCTTAAATATATTTGAAAGATAATGGGGGTAAAAAATGAATCGACTTAACGAGATGTATCAATATCTTCTTATTACAAAAGTAATACAGAGTTATTGTATTATGGAGTTCATTTAAAACATAGTTTTGGAAAAAAAAACACATCCAAAACGCCACCAACAATCCTCTTAATAAATATTTTCTAAATTATAAATACACATGATGCTTTTGCTTTATCATACTTTTATTATGTATTCTGTTTCTGTCATAACTTTTCTCCATCATAATATTCTGCAGTCATGGTGCGTTTTTTTAATCTATTTATACTGTAAACTTTGACTAATCTATTCCTCTTTTCTGCAAACAATCGAAACAGCTTTATTTTAAGCATTTATGGTTGAAAAGGTGGTTGTGCATGTAACTTGTTATTACCAACAACATGTATAATTTATAATAATAGTTTTGTTTACTTTTTCGTTTAGTCTATATTAAATACATATACAAACAATATTCATTAATACATACAACATATGTTCATTGTGAAAAGCGCCTTTAAAGAATATGTATTATTGTTATTGTGAAAATACAACGGCAATGTCTTATATGGCCACTAGATGGCGCTATTTAACCGTTTGTTCTCAGGCAAAGTTCATTACACTTGAAACTATGAAGTATAAGCCCAGAATCCAAAAGTAAAAAAAAAAAAGCTTGTTTTAAAATTCTTCACTTTAATTATTTCAAATTAACACATTCTTTGTTTTCTGTGTTTAACAAGGTTTCTGATCAATCATCTTTACAGTGTCAGCGATCGAGTCAAGCTATGCCATGGATAAAACACTGAAGCCGGAGGAAGAAGTGAACAACTTGCCTGAAGATGAGCGGCAGGATAATGAAGCAATGGAAGAGTCAAAAGAAGTTTCTTCAACTAAGCCCGATGATGCTGAAATGGCCGACGAGGGGCCTCGAGATCCAGCGACTAGGATATGCTCCGCATGTGATTTCGTTGCGAAATCAGAAAGATCGCTGAAGATCCACTTCGCCAAAAAGCACAGGAAGGTCAGCCAGGAGGAGACGGATCCCACTCTGGATTCATCTGACGTTGAAAGAGTCGAGCCGCCCCAGAAGAAGCGATTGCGACCAGTGGCCGAACACGATGAGCCGGAAAGAACCCTGAAGGAGAGCGACGTGATGTCTTACAAACAGACGCATCAAGAGGAAGCGGCGACGCTGGAGAGAAGGATCAGCAAACGCACACCTAAACCTAAAGTCTTCTACTCCTGTGACTACTGCGGTCAAGAGTTCAGGGACAAAGATCCTTTAGATGTCCACATCCAGAGATATCATAGCAAAGACACACAATACACATGTAAGTGTTTGTCATTATTACACATTATCTTATGTTTAATTTGAACACCCAACTGAAGAACGATCAGTCATAATAAAGGGGTGTATGAAAATATAAATATGATATTTAACTGTATCTATATTGTATCAATATTCAACAGCAATGTATACATTTTTTATTTACAGTACGGCTTTAAACATAGTTGGCAAAGGTTTTTACATCCTCCGCAGCTAAAGGAACAATTAAGGCCAGTGAGATGACTGAGGATGAGAGGATACTGTTGACTACAGCAGCTTTTAAGATGATGTTTGGACAAATATTTGCTTTCAATTTTATTAATTAAACCAAAAGAAAGTGGAAAAATCACAATATGTCAATAAAATTCAGTGTCTCTTAAAATTAAATAAATTGTGCAAATGTATCAAAATATATTGCATCGAATCGACCAGTAAGATTAGTTAAACACTAAATCCCTAGTTTTTATGTCTAAGCCTGGGATTTTTAATTATGTTATCTTGTTTATCTTATTATGTCCATCATCTCTATCGTCCTGTAATGAGAATTAAAATCATTCAAGAGCTTTAAACAGATATTCATTTCTTCAAGTTAAAATTCACGCAAAAACTAAATCAAGTACAATACATGTTTATTTAATCTTTCCAATGATAACGTGCGGTTCAACAGGCTTTTCTTTTCAGAAAGATATACACATTATAAACGTCAACATTTAAGCTATATTCAAAATGTGAGGGAAGAAAATGAATAGATGTTTGTACTTCAAGGAGAAGTCTTTTGTACAGCACGATTTATTGTTCACGGTTAAAAATCGTCCATTATTTTCATGAATATGTTTATATGATGCAACCAAATCTTTAGACAAATGCAAAAAAGTATTGTTTTTATAATGTTTCTCTGTCTTTTAGTTGATGCTGATGAGGACATGGTTAAGGATGAACAAGAAACCCAAGATTCCACGGGCTCATTGGTGCTGACCAAAGTTCTTTCTAAGCGACCCCAGATCAGCCCCCAGCTAACCTGCGAGCACTGTGACATCACGGTAAGCTCGCAGGCATTGCTGGAGAACCATGTTCAAGTTCACCACCCGGACATAGACTGGTATCACTGCAAACTGTGCAACTTTTTCACGGCGACAATAACCTGGATGAAAAGACATTTGTGGTCGGAGAGCCACAAGTCGCAGCCGAGTAAGGAGCCGCTACCAAAGTCTCTCGCTTTTGAGAAATACGTGGAGAGGGTCAGCAGAAGCCGAGCCGGGGAGGGCGGCCTCATGTCCGGCGGGGCTTCCATCGATGTCGGACACGCAAAACCTTCACCGGAGAAACGTGTTGAGACCGGAGAAGCGGGGCTCGCGGAGAAGGATGAGCTGGAAAACGCACCTCCTAAGAGGAAGCGGGGAAGACCGAAGCAAGAGTCCAACAACACCTGCGAGCACTGTGGTTTAGTTGCGTCCACCGCTGCCAACCTCCTCGTACACGTGCGACGCAAACACAGCAAGCAATACGCCTACACCTGCAACCTCTGCAGCTACAACTGTGTCACCAAAGGCGATATGGACCGTCACTGCATCACCATCAAGCATGTCAAACGGGCAAAAAAGATCAATCCTGCGAGTACTTGCGCGATCACTTCTGTCCCCGAAACGACGCCCTCGGTCCAAGAATCCACTGTAAAGGATGAGCAGAAGTCCGAGAGCTCTGATTCCAAAGAACAAAGCACCGCAGATCACACTCCGTCCGACGCAAATCAGCAAAGATTGGAATATGATCATGTTTATCCTTGCAGCCAGTGTGAATTCGTAGCTCAGACGATAGTCTCTCTTGAGCTACACGTCAAAAGAAAGCACACCAATGAGTTTGAGTATGTTTGTCTAGCTTGCAGCTATTATGCAGTGACAAGCAGAGACATGGTTCGTCATGCCAGCACCGAGAAGCACAAACAGAAGAGAGAGGCTTATACGCAGAAGGAATCCTCCAGAGACAAGGCAGGAGATCCAAAACCTGATGGCGATGTCGCCCAAAATAAAGCCAAAAGTCCTACAAGTGCAAACCAAACCGAACAAAATCCATTAGATCCGATTGAAACCAGTCAACATGAAGGTTGTTCAGCTGCTGCTGAAGAGAACAAAATGAACATCGTCACTGTAACCATGGGTGTCGAAGAATCTCATCCCGAAACCTCCCAAAGCCAAGAGTCGGGGCCAAAAAAAGTTCCCCCCAACGATCAACCACTTGTCTCAAAGCAGCAAGACCCGAAAGAAAGCGAGAAACAGATGGTGATGGCTGTGAGAACATTTGCGGGATCACACGTTGATCGACACATGTCGAGAGCGCCGCCATTCGATGCCTGCATCGTATCCGCCAAGTCTTTTCCTGTGCAGGCAATGCCGGAAGAGTTGGATCTTGATGCTAACACCACGGTTCCCGGTGAATCATCCGGCGCCTCCAACTTTGGACATGACTATCCTCACGTCAAAAAGATCAACGTGAAAGAAGTGGAGGGTCGAGGAGAAGCCTCTAGCAGCAACAACCGAATACGCTGTGAAGACTGCGGGTTCATGGCTGATGGAATCAATGGTCTGAATGTTCACATATCAATGAAACACGCGTCTAAGGAGAAGCACTTCCATTGTTTGGTTTGTGGCAAGTCGTTTTACACCGAGAACAACTTGCATCAGCACCTCAACAGCGCCGCACACCTGCGGATCGAACAGAGCTGCGTGGAGGAGCTTCCGGACGGCGGGGCCAACTTCAAGTGCATGAAGTGCACGGCTCGCCTCGACTCGGAGCAAGACCTCTTCGTTCACATCAAGGAGAAGCACGTGGAGCTACTGAGGGAGGTCAACAAGTATGTCCTGGAGGACACCGAGCTGATCAATCGCGAGAGGGAAGAGAACCAGGGCAGCGTTTGCAAATACTGTGGCAAGGTGTGCAAGAGCAGCAATTCCATGTCCTTCCTGGCGCACATTCGAACGCACACAGGTGAGGTTCATTAATAATTGTGTTTAGTTCTGTATCACATACTTGCAGATAATAAAGCCCGTAATTTGATTGACTCCAAAAACTAAAATTCCAAAATAATATGAATTCTAAGCCTATGACCTGGGGGAACTCTTTACAAATCGTGGCAAATGTGTCAAAATATATAAAGAAAGTTTTACGGTGCATTTCCTTATTTTATTCCCTCCTCATTATTTGTTAAGCTTTTCGGGGAATCGTGGATATTTTTCTGTTTGGCACTCAAGTCTTTCTTGATGTATGCAGCCTCATATTTTCCAGTTTTATATCGTTCCAGTTTCAGTTTCAGTTTAATTGTCTTAGCTTTTTCAGCTGAAGAGTCTTCCACGGCAGGACTGTTGGTCTGCTGTTTCTCTATATAGTATGGCTGTGTATTGGCAGGAATCTGGCCATACTATGTGATCTGATCCAGCCTCACACCCAGCTAGGGCTCTGAGGTCTGTGGATCAGAATCTACTGATGGTTCCTCGCACAGGATTCAGGACCAGAGGAGAAATCCTTCCAGACTGTTGCTCCTAAGCTTTGGAATTATCTCTGTGTTTGATGATCTCCTTCAAGAAACATCTCAAGACATTTTTATTTGTGCAGGCTTTTCCTTGATTTTCTGAGACTCCTGTGTTTGTCTCAGTGTTATCTTAAGTATATATTTTATTGGGTATTGCTTTTATTATTTATTATTTATTAAGAGCTTTGTGACCCTGGTCTAGAAAAGCGATCTACAAATATAATTTACTTACTTACTTACTTGTATATGTATCATGATACAGGGGCAGCGGTACAATATATTTTGATATTGTAGTAACAAGGATATATGTGTAGTATTGTCAAGTACTTGACTCGGGTGTTGTAGAATTTACAGATCATATGACTCTTGACAAAGTCGTAACTGCTTTCATTTGTTTTCAAATTTTTCAAAATATGTCCAAACATCTGCTTTTAAAGATGCTGGAGTCACCTGTATCCTCTTGTACTCGGTCATCGCCCTGATCTCGCAGGATTTGTAATGTTCATTTAGCTGCAGAGGACAGAGTGACTGCTGCCATCTAGAAGCCTGAGGGTTAATAGTAAGAGAAAAACTAACAAACGGCATGAATATTTAATAGTAAATAAATGTATTATTTTATTTTAAACACATTATTGAGCTATAAACCATTGGTGATCTATGGTAAAACAACATCAACACAGTGCTGTTGTAGATCATGTCATGTGGAAAATAATATCATACATTCTGTGCATATACAGAAACCTGTTGATTTTGTGTTTTCTAGCTACAAGCTACTTGGTAACAGCAAGTGACTTTTTCCACAAGTGGTGTGTTTAGGTACAACAATTAGGAAAAAAATAATAATATTGTGTATAATATTGTATCATATCATATAAATGTCATTCTTCTTATTGCCTCCTTAGTCGTTGAGGCTCTTGTTCATCTCAGTCTTTCAAAAAAACAAATTTTCTTGAACAACATTCTTACTTTTATCGTTTTTCTCATCTTACCTTAAACACTGACATCTTTATAGGTCACCATATCAACATACAGTATACACAATCTACTTAGTAAGGCATGAAACACAGCGTTCAATAGTGTATTTAAAAAGTGGTTCTTGATATTTTTTTAAAGGCCAAGATCAATAATGGTGTGAATATCAAGGTGGTAACCTGTTGCATCAACTTGAAGACGGCAATGCTTGCATTTAGACCTATTGACTTCAGTATCTGTCCATGTCATAATCCTGAATCTGACAAGGATTATGAGGATCTCATCCGTGAACGAGCAAAACAAAATGTACACTCTCAGAATCAAGATCTTAACCGGCGTCCGTGGCCCGAGGAAAACGTGCACTTCTATTTGCTGCAAGCAGGTTATCGTCGTCTCCGTTGAGGTGAATGTAAAGACGGATTGAGCTTCAGATCGCAGCAGAAGAGACGCTAATGGACCCCAGATTGGGATTCCCTGAGCAACGCTTGGCCAGAGACATGCGCGACTTATAATTGATGTGTCCATTACCAAGACTCAGTTGTAATTATAGTCAATAAGTCTCTGTAAATGTGTTAAAGCTTAGGCTAAAAGCATCCAAGGTCCAAAGAGAGGTGGGCTAATAATTTAAAATAATCAATGCAGACGTATTCAAAGCCTTTAATTTCCCTTGTGTCTGTATGTCCATGCTTGTGTGTGTGTGTGTGACGCATGTGTAGAGGATGTGCATATGTGTCAGCTTCCATGGATAGTTGATTATCCCCAATCCATTAAGATTCATCTTGTCATTAATAATGCAAAGCAGGTTTGCTGGGCGTGCTGCTTCGACAAGCAACGTCCAGCAGGTTAAGAACACGGGCTATTCCGTTTCTTTTCACTGGCCATGAGAATTAATTGCTTTTAAACTGGGCTAAATGTAGCAACGAGATGTGAGGGCACCATCAATAAATGCCCTTCACAGCCTTGAGAGGGCCAACACCTTTTCCAACTAAACTTTAATGAGAGTTTAATTGAATTCCACACGGTGTGCTGATACAAAGTGTTGTACGACTATGGTTCCATTTGTGAAGGTGTGAGGTAAAAGCTGTGACAGTTGGTGGATGATCTTGCTTCTTTGTTTCAGGCTCACTCGCACCAAATTATTTTAAAGTTGCATTTGTTTAAAGTATGACAAGCATTATACAGAGCTGCACAAGTACATTTTGGACATAAAATGTACATGTGAAACTTAAAAAAAAAAAAAAAAATCTGCTAAAATTGTTTCACAGGCCACAACAATGTTTTTTTCATTTTCTCATACTTGAAGGTATGGCTGTGTATTTGCGGGGTCTGTGATGGGATTTATTATGATACTGCAGGAACAAGGATATATGTGTAGTATTGTCGAGTACTTGACTCTGGTGTTGTGATAGTGTAGTAACAAGGATATATGTGTAGTATTGTCGAGTACTTGACTCTGGTGTTGTGATAGTGTAGTAACAAGTATATATGTGTAGTATTGTCCAGTACTTGACTCTGGTGTTGTGATAGTGTACTAACAAGGATATATGTGTAGTATGGTCCAGTACTTGACTCTGGTGTTGTGATAGTGTACTAACAAGGATATATGTGTAGTATTGTCGAATACTTGACTCTTGTGTTACACAATTTACAGAACACATGACTCTTGACGAAGTCGTAACTGCTTTCATTTGTTTTAAAATCAAAATATGTCAAAACTTAAAAGCTGCTGGAGTCGATTGTATCCTCGCGTCCTCAGCCATGGTCGGGATCTTGCAGGATTTAATTGTTACTTTATCTGCAGCAGACGTACTGACGTATTTTTATACACACTATCTTCAACACATGAAATGTAAACCATTAAATTACTACGATGAGAATAAAATACAATTTGAAAGCAAAAAAAACCCTTAAAACAATACAATGCTGTTGAATTTCAGGACAGTTCCGTATGAAAAATATTGTTATATTTTAGAACATCGATAGATTCTTACACCTCTACTTAAAGGTATTTGATTTTGCGAAACTATTTGTTCTAGCTTAATTTTTCAATAAATGGTTCAACTTGCTTTCTTCAGACTTTTTCTCAAATCCAAGCATTAAAACTGAGCTTCTCATTCAGAGGCAACACTTTAATTGACAATATCATGGAGAATCCTAAATCCCATTATTGTTGATTTAAGTTATATTAATAAGTATATTATATTAAGAGTTTTACATGTTATATTAGTACATTTTTCACAAGGATCTCTGGCTGGTAACTGAGGGAGCTCAGAGAGGGAAGCACAGAAATAATTTCCATGTAAATAAGTGGTAAAAGGTAGTACTTTACTTTTTTCTGTAGACTGAAGTCACCTTCAACTAAAGTCAAAGTGTATTGCTGGAATCTGACTGCTTAAAGGTATAAGAATTAAAGGTTACAATTTTGATTAATTGGGAACCCACTCAGGTCTTATTAACGGTATAATTCATTTTTCAACCAAATGCCATAATTCTTGAATTTTAAGGTCACCGCCATAGTGTTACTTAAGAAAATGAAACCTGCTACATCTTAGATCCTGATCGCTGACAACATGTCAAGGGCACATTTTTTCCCCAACTATTAAAAGAATTCCCTTTTCTCAATTTACAGCTTTTTAGTCAATTGAATTATGTCCACTACTTATCTGGAACTGGGTTGCACGAGAGAGACGATGCGTTGTCAATGCACAAAGAGGCGTTTAAATCTTGTGAAATGCTCTTCTTAATTGAGCTCCTGGTTTTCTCTTTTTATATGTAGTTTATTATATCCCCTGTTTTGAAATAGATGTTATTGTTATTAATCAATATCACCTCCTTCGTTTAAAAATACATTTTACTCAAATGTATTTTTGGGGACTTTGTCATTGATTTTGTAGTTGCCTCATTATGGTGAATCAATTGCCCTTTCTGTTGTGGTGATCCATTCTAGTGGTTTGTTTATAGGTCTGTAGAGCAGCACAGTGGGGGTCTGCCAGTTTGAGAGCTGGGAGCATGTCCAGATCCTTTTAATTAAGACATAGATTTTCATCCACTTGATTTATCTGTAAAATCAGAAGGTAGTGGTGGGGTGCACAGAGAGTATTTTTCACTTCACGACCAGTACATAACACAAACACGCGATCTCGTTTTGGCAATTTAGAGTTCCTGTTTAAATGAGCATTTTCTTTTTTGGAAATTCACTGAAATCGGCTCAGTTTAGAGCCAGACACTAGAGTGACTAAATAAACAAGTGCACATAATACTTTTCCTCATAATACTGAATACCTTTTAAGTGCATATTGAGGGATTCATTACGTGCTACTGCATGTGTTGGACACAGGACGAGCTCATGTTACACATAATACAAACAATAAATTCATTTTTGTCAATTTGAAATCTCCATTAATCCTATATTTTATTGAACTTTGGAGTGCTAATCATACAGGCCCCCACCCTATATCAATATTTTTTACAAACATTTAATATACTAAAATGTATTATAGTTTATTTTAATAAAATGTTTTAGAAAAACATGACCATGGTTTAAAATGTAAACGATTATATAAACGGTGAGAATGGAATTAGGGTTTGGTATTGGCGTGAATCTGGGGGTATGATTGGTATCACGATACAGGCTCAAAGATACGATAAATTGGGAAACGGTAGGAACAAGGGTATATTTGTAGTATTGTCGAGTACTTAAGCACTTAACTAGTACTTGGTGTTGAAGTATTTACAGACCAGTCGTTACTGCTTTCATTTGTTTTCAAACCAAAATATGTCCAAACCTCAGCTTTAAAAGTCGCTGGTGTCCACTGTATCCTCTCATCCTCAGTCATCACCGGGATCTTGTGGGATTTCTTTTGTTCCTTTAGCTGCAGAGGACATAATGACCGCTGCCAAAAAAAACGGTGTAAATATTTGCAGTTAACTTATAGATTAAAACAAATAAAATGTTCTTAATTTAGACACATTATTGATCCATAAGTTATAAAGTAACAATGGTAACACATAAAATATTATTTAAAAGACAAAGAAGTCGATTCAATTTTTAGAAAAAGAATATGATGATATTATCAACCCTAAATGAAACATTATAATTTCTCAATACATGATCCAGATCATCCTAAATCAAGGTTTAAGTATGTAATTGGCATTAGTTTTCATTATAGTATAAAAATGTGTTCTGGCTCTGACTTGTATGCATGCAAGCTCGTGGCACGGTGAGTGATACATTGCATGAGGTTCTTTTCCTCCTCTTGAGGAAATGAATTAATCATTCCTTGTCTCATCTGGAATGTGAGGGGATCTACATCGCCCCTGTGTGGATGGCAATATTAATTTAACATGACACTGCATTGATGGTCAATTTCAGTTTCACGGAGGCTGTTTAAGTAGAGTGGTGGAGTATTAATGTGATAAGATGTGAGAGACGTAGCATCTCCGTCTGCCGTGTCTCTTACTCAGCCAACCATCTGAACAAATCATTTCCTGAACGCTGTGCTCACCTTAAGTTTTGTTTTTAAAGGTGTATGACTGAGTCTTGATGTGTAATAGGGCAACATACTCAGGGTGTTTTGTCCAAAGGGATGTTTTGTATTGATTAAAATGTATTGTTAAGAATCTGTTGATGCGATATGTATCACGATACAGGAATAACAATACGATATATTACTATATGTTGTGATACTGTAGCTGCTGTTTGTCTTTATACTATGGCTGTGTATTGGCAGGAATATGGCGATACTATATTTATCACGATACAGGGTAAACAATACACTATATTTTGATGCTGTTGTAACAAGGATATATGTGTAGTATTGTCGTAACTGCTGTCATCTGTTTTCAAAACCAAAATATGTATATATATATATATATATATATATATATAACATCAGCCTTGGAAGCTGCTGGTCTCACTGTATCCTCTTGTCCTCAGTCGTAATCTTGGAGGATTATGTTACTTTAGCTGCAGCGGACGTAATGACTGAATTTTAAGACCAAATGACTCTTGACAAAGTTGAAATAAAGTTGTTTTTTAAATACAAAATTCAAAATTTGAATTGAATTTCCAAACATCTGATTTAAAAGCTGCTAGAGTCCACTGTATCCTCTTATCCTCAGTCACCCTGGGAATCTCGCATTTTTTAATTTTATTGTTCCTTTAGCTGCGGAGGACATAATGTCTGATGTTATCTAGCGGCCAGAAAAAAATTAACAACTCAATGAATATTTGAATGTGTATTGTAAATAAAAATCTCTATTGAATTATTAAAGATAATAACTATGATTGGAATAAAATATGATTTGAAGGGAAAAAATTAATAAATTTAATTAGATAATAAAAAAAAAACACGATACAGTGTTGTTGAATACTGATACAGTATCGTGAATATATAATTTAGATATTTAAGTGTATCGATATTTTCTTTCACCCCTGGTTTTAACTTATTTTCGCAGATGTAAGTTATGGTTTTAGTCACGCTGATTTGAGTTTTGCTTCTTGTAAATATAGTTTTATTAACACATTAATATTTGTGTTTATTTAACAAAGTAAATGATTGGTGCTAGTGTCGCCTACCCTTCTGTGTTTGTAGAGCTTGTTAGCACCAGCTTTAGCTTTCAATCTTTGTTACCAGCTCAAAATTCTCTGTGTCGTTCTGTCAGCTCATATTAAGTGAACCGTATATGATCAATTTATAAATCTCCACAAGGTGCTTAATCAAATCAGCCGCTGCCGTGGTAGAAATATTATACTCCTGGATGTTAACGCAAAGACGTCAAAATGCATAATGTCTGTAGCATTAGAAAGAACTGAAACTGCCTGAGCATAAGGAAATTAAATAACCTTCTTTATTTTGTCAGGTCACTGACTTCATTTGTTATGGTTCTGCTAGTTTGTTGTTTCCACTTTTTTTAAACAAATGTCCATGTCCTCGACACAAAGCAAGTAAGGTATGACAAAAATAATATTGGCTTTCAAAATCTTTTTTTTTGTAGTAGTAGTAGTTACTTTATGGTTTATATTTAAAACAAAATGTTTTTAAACTCATAATTAACCTTTGTTCATTTTTGTGTGTCAACTAAACTCCCGGCCGCTAGATGGCAGCAGTCTTTACATCCTCCGCAGCTAAAGAAGAAAAGGGAATCCCAAAAGATCCCAGCCATGACTGAGGACGAGAGGATACAGTAACTCTAGCAGATGTTTGGACATATTTTGGTTTGAAAACAAATGAAATCATTTAAGACTTCGTCAAGATTCATGTGGTCTGTAAATACCTAAAACACCAGAGTCAAGTACTGGACAATACTACACATATATCCTTGTTACTACACGATCACAACACCAGAGTCAAGTATTCAACAATACTACACATATATACTTGTTACTACACTATCACAACACCAGAGTCAAGTGCTGTGTCACAAATCGCATACTTCTCTTAGTATACTATAAGTTAGTATGCATCAGGATAGTGTATATACTAACTAGTATGCAAATTCTCCACAGATATGTATGTCTCAAATCAAACATTGCTGCTACGCACTAACCGGAATTGAGGTGACAGCTTCTTCTTCTACTTCTATTTAACAATGTTTCAACCAGCTGTTTGAACGCTATCGCCGACACCTGCTGGCAGCACGTTTTGCAAGTTTGGAAAAATAAAAAAATAAAAAATATGAAAAATCGAAATATTCGCGAGATATTTAAGCTGGTATCAGCACCGAAGACGTGTCATCCTCCTACTGCTTCTGAAAATGCACTTGTAAGTATATGCATATATATGCATATATATACAACGTAACTTCTGTTTAAAACGTCATTAAGATGGCAGCCGTTTAGGGTAGATAGTGTCCATCGAACCATAGTCAGTTTTGTGGGCGTTTTATTACGCCAATTTAGTGTGCATGGCGCAATAAGAATTGAGACGCACTTGTGTGCTAAAAATACTAACTTTGAGTACGCTAGTATGCGATTTGAGACACAGCAAAGTACTGGACAATACTACACATATATCCTTGTTACTACACTATCACAACACCAGAGTCAAGTACTGGACAATACTACAGATATATCCTTGTTACTACACTATCACAACACCAGAGTCAAGTACTCGACAATACTACACATATATCCTTGTTACTACACTATCACAACACCAGAGTCAAGTACTCAACAATATTACACATATATACTTGTTACTACACTATCACAACACCAGAGTCAAGTACTCAAAAATACTACACATATATCTCTGTTACTACTGTATCTCAATATGTTGCAACAATTGTATTTTTGTATAGTTTCGGCAGGTTCTTGACAATAAACGTGTCTACGAAGCAGTGAGGGCAATTGTTTTGAGGTGAAAATAAAGGAAGGAAAAACTGAAGAAAATGTTGTTTACTGGAAAAAGGAGTGCAAATGATAATGTCACAGTTTAAAACGTCCAATCTCTCAAGGCTGATATCGAGCATATGAAAGCAGAAGCAGCTGGAACAGCTCCTCTCTTAAATGACTGATGGCAGGAAAAGGCTTTACCGCTCTCTCGTACGTTACCCCACCCCTGGACTTATTAATGACAATAATTAGGGAGAAACCTTCCTGTGAAGCCCACTAGAGTGATTAGCGCTTTAATGATGAAATGGGAGGTACTGAGCAGAATTGATTTACGTTTCTGCCCTGACCTTTGGAATCCAATTTACGCATCCACAGGATGAGTAGGTACAAGATGAAGGAGATTGACAAGGATATAAAGGGACAGAAGGAATGGAGTGGTGTCACACACCGACCAAGGAGTCATTAGTTTCATATGTACTGTACATATTAATTTCCTATTTCCTGGCATTAACGTAATGGCTTATTGTCACAATGAGAAACATACTGTACATGCATGTCTTTTTTAAGACGTTTTTACTTGTGTTTTTTTTAATAGGATCAAAGCCCTTCATGTGCAAGATCTGCAACTTTGCGTCCGCTCAGCTGGGAGACGCCAGGAACCACGTGAAGAGACATCTCGGAATGAGGGAGTACAAGTGTGACATCTGCGGGTGAGTGAGACCTTCTTTCTATATTCAGTGGAGCTCAGGTGTCTCATCAAGTTTGATCAGTGAAGTCAAAAAATCAAACTGACATCTATATGAATAAATCACTCAACAGATTGTTATCAACTTCCAGAATCAGACACTTTTATTTATGTTTTTTTTGTTGTCAGTACAGGACAAAAGAATAAAAAAAGGTAACACACAAGATAAGCAATAGAAAAACAGAACAATGCATTTAAAACCAGTAATATCTATGTAACTTTGTTGCAACTAAATAATTATATTAATAACTATTGCCAAGTGATGCTACAATCAGGATTGATGCTGTCAATCACTGATGAGAGCCGATCACAGATACACATCACATACAGTGGCCGTATTTTTTAAAATTTAGTTATGATTATTGATACTAGCTATTTGATCTGGAAAATGGAACCTTTGAAATCACCTTAATCAAGCGAACATTTTAACTCAAAGAGGATCAACACAAAGACTCCAGCAGGCACAATCAACTATTCAGTCCGAAGGAAAACTTAATAATGCTTAAATTCTCCTGCTATCGGTAACGCAATTGTTAACAGATTTGCAATATCAAGGCTTTTGTGTATATATCACACAGCATTGCCAAATTAAACACTTTCTAGAAGTAAAAGGATACAGTCAAAGTCAAATGCGATTGAATTAAAGTAAAAAAAAAAAAAAAAATACTAAATAAAATATAACAGAGTAGGGTTAAACGTTTTGTACAAACCAAATATTTAAGTCTTTACCTCTCGTATCATTTATATAATCGTTTAATGGGCTGGTTGAATTGTATGTCAAACATAGTAGCCCAATTTCTACTCAAAAACATTGAAACAGAAAAACAGACTTTATGAGTATCACAGGTAGATTGTTGTACATAAAGAGGAGCATCAGGATGGTCGTCTAGTCGAATGAATTCAATCATTTTTCGGGTTATTTTCTTCGCCTTCTGACTGTTAACCTCATGGGGGTGTTTGCCGATCACATAGTTTTCCAAGGAAATCTGCACATTATGATCAGTGGCTGATTGATCTGAGATGATCTGAACAAATACAAACATATTCAATTAGTATTAGCATCTATTCACTAATTCCCCCTTTTGTCTTAGGTGCTACATAATCCTAATAATTCTATACAAGCCAATAAATACGCTGTGGTGCGATAACGCCGTTTTGTTTTTTTCTTCTATCCTGGTTCTTGTACCCCCTGCATGTAAGACCATATGTTGTTCGACTGGCGCTATTCCCACGATGGAGCTCTTCACTGCCGCGCCATGTTCAAATAGATGTGTTAAGCTGTTTAACATGCAGTCGGGGAATAAAGTAAATTGTGGGATTTCAAGCTTTGAACAAGCGGCGTCTGTGGTTGCACACTCTAAAGGATGAAGACGTATGCGCGGACGCTCCGTCCTCCCTCGGTGTGATTCTGTGTAAACTCTTCCATTTAGTTCAGTCGCCGGCCGATCCTCTTCCTCTGAAGCCAAACGTGTTTATTTGCTCCTGCTGATGTTTGCAAACATATTACAGCTGGAGCAAACAAGCTTTGCCTTGGACAGGAATTTGCTTTTAATGAGAGGCAAGTCTCATGTTTCACAAGCCCTCCAGCTGTAACTGCCTCCTCTCCAAAGTGCAGTTAATGTGTTGACCAAGAGTTTAACGTACATGCACCAACATTCATATAGAACACTTTTCCTGTAGGTCTTTAAAAGGCACTGGTGAACACAGTCCCGGGTTCCACAAATCATGTGGATTGAGGAGCTACGTGCTGCCACTGCCAGCCACTCGTGACAAATCGTCCCTGTGTGTGCTTTCATTACTGACTGATCACCCGGCTATTCCTCGTCTTGACTAAAGAGTCGGCGAACACAAAGAAATCCCCTGAACACCTTAATTAAGACCAGAGCCACACATTCACAATGTCGTTCTCCACACAAAACTTTACGCGTCAAGTGAACCATTGTTTGTTTTATTAAAAAAACGGTTTTACTAATGGATCATAAAGATGTGGGCGTAATGTGTAATGGGATTGTTCTTCTTTTTGACCCACAAAAGTGCAACTACAGTGTAATTAAATGATTAGTATGGAGCAATATTTCTGCTTCACAAAAGAAAAAAATGTATTACTATTTTATTTAAAAGCAATAGCGATACACTAATTTCACAATACAATATATTTTGATACACTTGCATCATTGTCGGAATAATTTTAGGGTTCACTGACATTTAATGATTGTTGTACTCTATTATGGTCGTATTAATAAAACTTAAAATATGTCGTAAATTAGGTTTGGAGTTGACTGTCTCCCCTTGTCCTCAGTCATCACTAGTATTTCGAGGGATTTCATTGTTCCTTTAGCTGCGGAGGACATGAGCACTGCTACCATCTAGCTGCCAGATGTTTAATTTTCAACACAAAAATAAACCAAATAAAGCTAATTATTTTATTGTGTAGATTCTTTGATTTATGATTAAAACAAATGATTTGATGGCCAAAAGAAAATCAACAAATGTACACAGTACTGTTGAATATCAGTATGGTGAAAAAGAAAATCAACGTATATCTTGTTGTTTTTTGATGTGACCTCTCTTGTCGTGGTAGATAAATAAATTGGCATATCGATTATAAAAGGTGTTTCTTTAAGGTTGTTTGTTCATCTTTGTCTTGTTATGTCTCCCAAACCGCACTTTGACCTGAACTAACATTTGTCCTGCAACTTTATTTCAGTCCGTTTTTGATGGTTGAGGATTAAATTATTGTGGATTTAAATAACAAATGATGGGCAAAAATGCTGCTTTTATGGTTTATATTTCACTAGTTTTTTGTCTTTTTGGTTGATGTCACCATTTGTCTCACATTCTTTTAGTTTCCTTCGTATTTACTCTCCAATGAAAGTAAGGAATGTGGATTTAGAAATGTTTATGCCAGAAAAACGGAGCAAGAATAGATAATGTTGAGGGAATTCAACCTTGTGACAACATCTATTAGGGACAATCTTAAACGTGTCCATGTGTCCACAAAAGTACAGTTGAATGACTCGTCTCTTTGGCTAACAGTATTAAAAAAGTATTATCGCTTGAGAGAGTAAACTTCTGGCTCTGCATTATTTTGAGGAATTATATTTCTCATATTTAATTGGTTGAAAAAAATGGTCTCTCATGAAAGAGGATGGATTCCTTGTTAAGTTCCTGGTGTGTTTGGCCCACTGAGGGGTCACCTAATGAGCTTTCTCCTCCCTAACTCCATCATCAGCCAGAAAGGAGATAGATTCAGCATTTCCACCCTCCTGCTTTCTTGCACTCCCCAAAGATGCATGGACATTCAGTGCTGTTTGTAGGTGTTAAATTATGCATAAACCGTCTAAATGTTTTGAGGCATTGGTTTAATATCTCAGCCCGAGTCTTAAAAGTATTAACACTGTTGTGAACATGGATGGTCCTCCTGTGGACGGCCATTTCATGATTATGGCTCGTAAGCTACCCCCTTCCACGCGTCAACGTCAGGAATCTTTCTGAGCCGTAAAAAAAAAAAAAAGGTTGTTTTTTCTTCAGGCACAAACTTCGTGACCTGCTTTTGTCCTGAAGATAACTCCGTGGAACCTGAGGTCAAGTGAAGGAGGGGAAGAGATTTCCATACAAATCAAGATTTAGCGTGTGATTTGACTGCTAGAAGAATGGGGCTAGCTCACGTCGGTGTATTTATGTCCCCGCTGACTTGTTAGATTGTCTGGTCTGTTCCAAGAATAGCCCGTCAGTTCCGCTCCGTGTGGCTCATCCGCTGTAATGTGCCTTAATGCCCGGGCCTTTTCTGCGAGTGTGAGGCCTGGCAGTGACAGTGGATGAGCATCTTAGCTCGCTGCTTATCCAGAGAAAGCCGTCACTTAACTCAACCCCTCTATTGTCTATCCACACCCTTCTCCTCCCCTGACGGGATTCTCATAATCCTCAATAAGATTCTGGTTAGAAGTCCCTGAGAACTATTTTTATGTTTTTTTTTTGTCTCCCTCTCTTACTCCATTCAAACGTTAATGGTTGAGAGGGATTCCTATGAGGATGATTATAATGTCACTGGGCTGATCTCTTGCTGCTGCGAAAATAATTGTACATCATCATTTCATAAGGTGTCACAGGGACAACTTGGTGGCGTGCAATTAAAACCACAGAATATAATAAAGCAAATTACCGCCTGTCAGGCCCATGAACAACACACTTGGTATTTCAGTTGCACTTAATCATGGCGTACATTAGCGGTTTCACTAATATATCCTCGTGTCCCGTTCACCGAACAAAGATGAGCGATTGTGTTATGACAGACAGCTTTGCTGAACATGAGAGCGGTAAAAACTTACACAGGGCATTCTCAACCGTTTCCATTTGTTCGGACAAATTACTCTTTGTGTTTACCCTACATTACCCTACATCAAGATTGTTCACTCTCTTATGCTTGAAAGAATAAAAGAGAGACAAAATAAATCCAAAAATCAGCGTTAAGAGCAGTAGCAGGAGTCGACTGTATCCTCTTGTCCTCAGTCAATGCCTGGGATCTTGCAGGATTTCAATTTTCATTTATGACTTAATGACTGCTGTCATCTAGCGGCCATTTCAATTGTAAATAAAAATTCAAACTATTTTATTTTACACACTTAAGTGAATATAAATAGAAGTGAATATAAATAAACAAAAAAGGATCTCTGATGATTTTGAAAAAAAAAGAAAGAAAAAGAAACTGATAACATAAATTAAAATGGATTTGGTGTTTAATATTATATTATGCTCAAAGAATATTGATGTATATTGGTTTATACTTTTTTTTCTCACATCCCTAATAACAAATAAATGAAAGTCAGTTTGATTAACAAGCGTAACCTTCTTTTTATCTTCATAAATGCACAGCTCATTATAACTGTTGCTTTTGAAAAAAAGGCTATAAGCCATATAGCAGTGTGCAGAGGATGCTTAACTAGAACATTTTCAAATTTAGTTTTAAATAAATGTCTGCATTAGATACTAGACAAATATTAGTTTGTTCTGATTAATACCCTTTATCTTGGAACTTGTGCTTTTATGGGCCTGTATATTGGATAATTTTGCAAGAATAATTTGCAATAACAGAAAACTGTTTTGTTTAATAGTAACAATAATGAATGATCTACACGAATACTTACATTTTATTTCTCAAGGTAAAATATTGTTGAGTAGGAAAATATGTTGCTTGTTGTACAGTATTTCTCCAAGAAGGCGTGTAGTTCTAGTCCTATATAGTTTCTATGATTTTGAGATTCCTCCCACTTCATATTTTCTGTCTCTTTATTACTAAGATTGTCAACATTTTAGTCAAGATCTGAAATATTTCGACATAGATTTTCCGAGATAAATGTTTCAATTATATTTAATTTTAATCTACTCAGACAAAGATTTTTTGGCTCAGAACTCTGGGTTATCTGTGCAGTGGATGCATGGTCCTTGTCAGAAAGCAAAATAAACACATCTCCGTAAGATGTATTTAACTAAATTTAGTACCCCATTATGGGAAATGAAAGAAGTAACATTAAAGGTCATTTGGAAAATAATGCAGAAAGTCTGCTCTGGAAAGGTTAAGTATGTGACTGAGCAATCTTGATGATAGCCAGGGCTGCACGCGGCTTAAAGATGTCAGTGTTCTGGTTTGAGTCGGCAATCCACGATCACTCTCTATGACCGGGACAGCTTTATAGCATCGTGGCCCATATAACACAATAAAGTGCAACATAATGGATTAGATGTGTTTACTAGCCTTGGGCAGATGTTTGGAGAAAAACACAGTCAAAAGTCAGGATCAAATAATCAGAATTAAACAATGAAAAAAAGTATTTTATTTCTATATAACGGGAAGTCATTATTACATGAATCTACTTACTCTTCACATGTATCATCTTCTAAATCTCAGTTTCTAGCATTTCGGGCAACATTAAATTTATATGGTTAATTAAACTTCACTAATCCATGAGGAGTCTGAAGATGTCTTCTGGGCTGGTTAGTTGTCAGAGAGAGGGCACAATTTTTGTGAAGTTTGACTTGGTCCAGGGCGAGTGCTCTCCCCGGATCAGGAGAAACAAATATGCCAGCATATTAGGACTATTAGACTTTAATAACATTCTCATATGCTCAGTGGACCAACAACCGGGACCTAGGGGCGTCGTTCCCCTTTAATCACATGAGAGCAAAAATAAACCGGTCCGGACGGTAAACACCGAGATCCGTTGTAAAGGAAGCCGACGCAGCAGATCTGCATATCTGGGCGTAATTCTGTCTTGGGTTAAATGGCTTTTTGTCTTTTTATACTAGCTTCACTATCATGTGGCCCAAAATGTTTGGCGCTGCATTTTTTTTTTAAAAAGCTAATTTTCTCTTGGCAGGGTTTTTAATACTTGTAAATTTAATGTTTCGACATAAAGTGATGACAAAGGAAGTGAGTTCAGCGAAACACTTTCTTTTCTTATTGGAAGCATGTTCCCTTTAGAAAGTCATTAAGACGACGAGTGCTGATTGGCTGTTTATCGGAAAACCTACCGAACCAACTTCATGTTGCATAAAAATAATAATAATCATTTCTTTTTGTGTTGTTTAGTTTGTATTGTGTGTTGTAAGTTATTTATCCTTAAGAAATAGAAAACTACATATTTTCTGACGTGATCATTTGTACGACTATTTTTATTAAGTATTCTATTAAGAGATCACAGTCTCCTTATCACTACGAAATTAACGGTTGTCTCCAATTAAATTAAATTATAAATGAAAAAATAGACTTTACAAAAACAAAGTAAATGACTGGGGACCTGACCCTTTTCACACTTCAAAATAAAACTTTAAAAGTTCACCACGCCCTTCAAGACTTTGAATGACTGTAACTCTAGCAGTTATTTGAACTGTTTCTTAGTACGTAACTTTGTCTGGACGACTCGCTGAAGTACTAAGATACTTTTTGACATAACCAAGGAAGACAAAGTGACGAAACAAGAGCTTTTATCTTGTTTTGTAATGGAGCCACAAAAGTATAGTTCCTCTCTTCTGACACTAGAGGGAGCCAGGAAAACAACATTTTCAATAGTGCCTTCCCACCTTAAAGTCACAATGAGCCGAAGGGCCGAAGAATGTCTAGCAATTATGAAAGAGTCTCTTATATTTATAGGCATCTTTTCAAAAGGCGTAATTCTTGATTCCAGTGGTTTAATGTCTCTGGTAACGGAGGTGCAGGAGCTGTAACTCACGGTTAAGTGTTGCAGCTGTGTCATTGCGGGTCCAGAGTCGTGCATTTCAGTGTTGACGCCCATCAGGGGCGGCGGAGATTTGGCAGCAGTAATTTAACTTAATTAATGGTATGCATATTTGATGGAGGAATAAAATATATCTGCTCAGCAAAGTGGAAAAGGGGAAGATTTAGTGAGAGTTAAAGGTGGAGGGGAGCGTAATTTGTGCGTTCAGTTAGTGGCAGCTTGAGGGATGGAGTGGTAGAGCGAGGGGAGAAGAAGAAGAAGAAGAAACAGACAGAGGAAGAGTGGATGGCATCCGAGAGAGGGAAGAAAGCCGGGTCATGACGGGCGTGAGATGGATGGTAGACAAAAGTGATGGGATGTGAAAAGGGGGAGCGGTCTATCGCCTCATTTAGGGAGCCATCACTCCGACGACTCTTGATTTAATTGATGTACCAGGAAGTCACTCTGTGTCTCGCAAACTTGTGCCGCCGCAGGCCCTTTTAATATTCATGTGTGGGCTTTTAAAGGTGTTCATGAACGGACCCCTCCCTCCATCACCACTCATTTTCTAATGTGTCTATTCGACTCACACACACACACACACACACACACACACACACACACACACACACACGCACACACACACACACACACACACACACACACACACACACACACACACACACACACACACACACACACACACACACACACACACACACACACACACACACACACACACACACACACATCTACCGGTTTCCTGGAGACAAACGTATGGCCTGACGAAGAGCTGTCACACTCTTAATCTCCCCTGGCACTTTTTAATTGACTTCCTGTAGGTACGGATTATTTTCACGTGGGTCTGTTGCACAGTTATTTCATAGCAAACCGATGACTGGCATCTGGGATGCTTCTGGCTCGCCAAAGATGACGCAGCTATCTCTTCTCTCATCCGTCCGTCTGTGTGCGACGGTTGACGCTCGTGGTCGTAATCACTCATTTTCATTATCAGACTAGTGGGAGTGCGAAGGAAGTGTCGGCCCACACTGGGGGGGGTTTCAGTGGTACCTACCATGTAATGTGTGCATTAACACAGACGTTTCTTTCATGAACACCTGCGTGTTTATATACAGCTTCTTCCATTCAACCATTTTTTTTGTCCTTGCAACTTTAAACACACACACAAAAGTCACCATTGTCTTTATTGATCACACAGACCAATCAAATAACAACAATACAATTCAAAACACTATAAAAAAAACAACAAAAAACTAACTTGAAAGGAAAATAAATAACGAGCAAAACACACAAGTGTTACAAAATAACTTAAACTAAAATAAAGTGCAGGCAAAGGCAAACTAATCGAATCCACAGCGTCAGCTTCAATTTGGTCATGTTGTTCTCACTAACGAATCAATTATTTTTGTGTTCTTTTTTTCATTGTATTGAAAAAGGTTCAGTTGAAGACGGTTTCAAGTTAAATTTCCTACGCTCTTGAACGCACCGCCGTCATTAAATGCATCATTTTGGCTCAGGTAAAATAGACATTGTGTTAATTCGAGTCCATCTCATCCACACATTGTTTTTTTTTTAAGTCATAACTAAATGTATATATATATGTGACGTGTTGTATGACTATGAATAACATCTTTAATCGTGTATACGATCAGGATGAAGTCATAAATGCTTGTATCGGCAACGATACAATGGCCGGGCGTTCGATAGAAGCAGACCTAGTTTCGATCGTGTAATATTGTCAAGAAAATAGAACACATATATTTTATATATATATATATATATATATATATATATATATATATATATATATATCCTATTTCAGCCTTCTATTCTGTAGTGCCACCACACAAAGTTCCTATCTTGTGTTTACATTACTGGCAACACAAGTTTTTGATTCTGATTCTGATACATTATTTTCTCCAATGTTTAATTGATTGTTTTCATTTCAACACTCATTATATTATTTGAATGCTTATGTTTACTACGAATATTTGAGCGGGTTTTTCCAGGAAGATAAAATGGGTAAACAAATCTGAGCTTTGCTTTGTAAACAAAGCCTCACGTGGCAATGGTGCTGGATATAGTCTTGCAGCATTTCAATGACACCGTTCGAACAATGGGGGAGTCAGAAACACAGTTTAAAAGATAACCTCTCAAATCACTTTTAATTATTATTATTATTATTTAATTAGGACTTTGTATTACATTCAGGTTTTCTCCATAGTTATTTTATCATTTTCTATTGAAATCCAATAGAATCAAACTGTAAACTGTAAAAAGAAGGTGTTTACTTTTAAGCTTATTATTTAAGTTATTTTTATTTTCTTCAACTTTATAGTTAACCACAACAGTCACGTTTCACAGGGTTACAGTTTTAGGAACGTGATCCAGCCATCATCACAGTGTCAGTATATAATAATTCAAGTTGTGTTTTTAGGATTTTTATTTTCTGCAGATTTTGTGGTTGTACAACAGTTATCCGATTACTCGGGTGTTTGGGAGTCTGATCGTTGCATAAATGCTACTGTTGTGTTATCAGTTTTATCTTGCTCTTTAAAGTATATACTTTATTGAATATTGTTTTGATTGTTTAAGCGCTTTATGACCCTGGTCTAGAAAAGCACTATACAAATAAAAATTAATTACTTACTTACATATTTGACTGTGCAAATAATGCGTAAATAAGTGATTCTTCTTAACAGACACTTCAATGTTGCAATTCATCCTATATCTGTACATGAATGTCTTATAAAGATAATAATATTTTTTCAATCTTGAATTAAATTAATGCTTTTGGACTTAATGTTGTTGTACAAACTTTCTTAAAGGATCTCTCCATGTTCATATTGTGTTAAGATCAACACCACAGATGCCATCTGGCTCCCTCTAGCCGACAACACTTCGGTCCAAGTTGAATCCGCTTGCATTAGCTACAGGAACCGATACACTTTTCCATGGAGTCGTCCAAGAAAGTGAAGTTGGCCAACTGCTCTCGTATCCCTTCAACACTTGTTTGAGTAAACTTTTTTAATAACTCCCGTCTCGCTGCTCGGCGAGCCCGTCAGGTGGTAGCATCCTTCAAGCTTAATATCACAAGATCTCCATGATTCCCAGATTTATGGTGCGATATTGACCATTGTCTATGTGAAGCAGATAATAACCAGTGATGAATGGCTGACATTAGTGATGAAATTACATCAACCTTAACAGGCTATTGTATTAACACACCTAGACGCTCCCTCTCCTTCCTGCTGCAATTTAATTGATTAATTGCTGACATGGATGGATGAGGGTTTGTGGGTCTTGAATCGGCGGCTGATTGCTAGTCAACCATAAACAGGAGCAGCCACAGTGGACCCTCAAGGGCAATATTCAAGCTCCCCCAACCTTACGGTGATTCCTCATCGCGCTCTGACAAGAAGGAAAAGTGCCGGACAATAAAAGGAGCTTGTATCACCAGTGCTGGCGTATACAGCCTTCTGTCTTTTACTCGCTCGCATCTCCTTACGCCGACGCCGCTCAGCACACCCGCCGGACTCTGAAATCACCCCTTCTTTCTGGTGCGAGTCCCCCCCAGGTGATCGCCCATGCCACCCCAGCTTTAAATATGAGCAAATAATGGCACGGTGAGTGATGCTTCCCGCGTCCTTGACTAGCGTCCTCCGAGTGCCGTTGCCATCTCGCAGTCCCCGGGCCCCCCGGAGACGCATAACCGTCCCTCGTAGAAAAACATCAAGCCTGGCTGGTAAATGAAAGGATGCAGAGGATGAGATCTTTCTGTAAGCATGTTAAAATCTCACGTTAAATAAAGATTACACTGCAAATAAGCAAGGGGGGGTTGAACCTGCATCTTCTGCTGTACTCATAATAATGTGTGATTTAATTTAGTATTATTTCCACAGCTCCAGGGTAAAGTCTGGGCAGAGTCACATAAATTGGCAGTAGGAGGTCGAGATTATAAAGCGAGCACGTAAACTGAGATTTTAGGGTGATGGAACCATCAACTCTTTTCTAAAAGAGCCAAAGAAAAAGTCATAATCCATAGCGTCAAACACACTTTGTTATTGAGCGTGTTATTCCAGAACCTGGTCCGGACTCCGCACACGGAGGCATAGGTCTGCACCCCTGCATCCGAGCATGAAAACGCTGACACATCGATTTCCCCCCACAAGGAACAAAAAAACAACACGTTGGGTGTAATGAAGAGCAGCACACTGTTTGAAAAATAAAATGCAACATTTATGCATTTATTCTGTTTATGCAGCACAACAAACAGAGGTCAGGATCAGACTGCAACGTGTCTGTTACAATTTAATTCCAAATTAATGGGGTTCACATTTCCCACTTTTATGGTCATTTCAAAGCTTCCGCCTCCCAAACACACCAGCGAAATCTGATTACCAGGATTTTTACAGGCAACATCGGCTTCGAGAGTTGTCAGAAATAACTAATTTAAGTCTCAAACAACAAGCCTCATCCCTAAAAGGTTCATGCGTTGTCATCTGAACTATCAACGGTAGATGGCGCCATTCAACTTGCTACTAACCTGCAGAGCCTTCAGCTGGTGTTTGATCACCTTTTGTCTAGATCCGCGTGTGATTGAGACAGAACTAAATCGTTTTAAATGATCCACCTATTATTATTTTTTATGTATATAGTTGGAATGATTTACCTCTTAATAAATTATCCCTTTATTAAGAAAGAAGTAAATTGTTTAAATGTTGAATTATTATGTTAAATGTTGTATATTTATGCTCTTCAAGTTGGATTGTTTGTGCATCTTGGCTGTGGGTCTCTTAGTCCTAAAATGAAAATGGAAAATAAAGTGTATCTCACACACTCGTAAATGAGCAAAGTTGTGGCCCCGGTCAGACGCGGTGCTTAGAGGGGTCTCCCTGCCTGAGCTGTTTTAACTAGGACTCTCTGTACACCCGTGCACCTCGGGGGCCGATCAGGGGGTCTCAGGAGAGCCTCCCTGTGCCCGGTGGTCTCACCAGGCCTGTCACACTGGGGGGGCTGAACGTCCGGGGTTGTGCGGCTACTGCAAACCACACCGTGGCGTCGTCGGGGGCAAGCGTTCCGTGAGGGCAATTACAGCAAAGGACAAAGACTACACAGTGATGGTCCCCGCAGCACTAATGAAGAGAGCAGGTTAGCGCGTTTAGAGTCTCGCTGAAGTGAGCGGAGCGGGCCTCTGTGCATGTTTGTTTGTGTCTATTTAACCTACCCAATCACAGTACATTTTCTGAGGTCATGTTCCTACCATGCCCGATGACTGATGCCCCCTTAAAGCTTTTTTTTCTATATAAAATAAAGCACTGTTTCTTGCGGGGGGAGAAACTCTCTCGTGGCTAGTTTGAAAAAGGAACTTGAAAATATTAATGAGATGAATTTTTGAAAATATCATGCCTTTGGTGGATAATTGCAGCGCATTAGTGGACCCGAGGTCTGTTTTCATCACTGCAAATAATGACTTTATTTTTTATTTTTTCATCCCACCAGAACTAACTAGATTATATATCTTTTTATTTAGATTATGCTATTAAAGGATCGACTCATAGCTATTTATTTTTAGGGGAAGATATTGATCTGAAATGATTCATCCTGATTATTTTTTGTCAAATTTGAACATAACTTAATTTAAGTCACTCTTTTATATAGTTCTCGTCGATACAAATCAAATTGTTATTAATTCAATATTTTAAATCAGCCCTCACAATAGATGGTTAAAATTGAGTTTTTCCACATGTTTCACCGTCCACTCTTGATAGTCAAAATGTATCTTTTTTTTCCCCCTTTTCCCTCTCTTTTTTCATCTCTCTCTCCCGGGAGAGAGAGATGGCTCGTACCTGATACTGCTGTGCTGGCACACCCGTCTGGGATCTGATAAGAGAGCCCGTGGAGCGCTGCTTATTCAAATCAGTGCGTGTTCACAGTGAATGGGAGCAGGTAAAGGCAATAAGATACAACTTGATAACCTTTTTCTGCCGAGTGCCAGAGAATAGTTTAACAATACGTTTCACAAGCCTCTCTTCTTCTGCTGCTGCGAGAGGTCGCTGTAATTGATTTAAGTTAGGATGATATTGTTATTAAAAATAAAAAAAAATGTAAGTGTAGTAATGTAGTTAACAATCAAATATTTCACTTGTTTAATCTTCTCTTTTTTAAAGATTTTTATTTAACATTTAATCTTCATGAATTGGCTCTGGTTAAAATGGTTTAGAAAGTTAGGGTGTGATTTAAAAAAAAAAAACAACAACAAATGAATTAAATAAGAGGCATTAAAAAATCAATTTGTTTTTAGAGTCATGCTACATAAATGGTAAGCCAGCCTTGATGGTTAATTGCATGTTGTCGTGCGGAGGTCTCGGAGGAGGGTTTGGGGGGGTCGGGGTTGTAACATATGTTGGGTTCACTCGTTGCAATACATCCGCGCGTTGTGTCTGAGTCGTTTTCAACTGTCACAGTCTCATGTCAATTGATGTATTTAAAAAAAAAAGTATATATATAAAAAAATATATATTTCTTAAATAAAATAAAAAAAGATATGTGTATATAGATATTAGATAATACAGAACTCCCTCCCTGTCCTACCATCACTCTCACCTCTGCTTGCACTACCTGTGTATTAACTTTGTTTTTTGTTTATATTCTGTTTATTAGTTTGTTGTTTATTTATTTCATTTTGATGGTTATTTATTTTGATTTATTTTCCTGAATGTCCTTTCAATTGTATGCATGTTTTGTATCGTGGGTCAGAGAGGACCACCATTTCATTTATGCTGTATAAACACATGCATATTTGACAATAAAAGAACTTGACTTGACTAGATATAATATTTTACTTTATTAAGCATAATATAAAATGTACTATTGCTTGTTTTTAATGAGTGTAAATGCTTTTAATATTTGGTTAAATGCCTACTACAGCCAGAGTAAATAGCGAACATTATTAAGACAAAAGTAATTGTAAAAGGGTTTTATAGATCATGAAATACTACTCGTCTATAGGTGTGAGCGACGATTTAAGTTTTTCTTTCCACGCCGCCGTGACAAAGGCACGGAGGGGTTTGTACGCACTTGACGGCTGCTGGGCGGTTGCTGATAGGCCAAACGGTGGTAGGAACCCGCCACCTTTAATCATGCGGAAGGTGACGGCTTTCATAAGAGCATGCGGCGACTCTGACAAGTCTAATAAGGAGAAGTGACAGAGAAAGTTTCTGCGTTAGCAGCACAACAGAGGGGGAAGGTCTCCTCTTTTTTTATACATGTTCCTTGTTTTTGTGTGAGCACGGGAGTCGGATTTCACAATCTGAGCTTGTATTTGTGGTGAAAGAATGTCAGAATTAATAAAGTGTTGTGGGGACAAGGTCACTCAGGTGCCCCTACCCCCCCCCCCCCCCCCCCCCCCCACCCCCGTACAGCCTCAAGTCTGTTTGTGGCTCTGGAGCTAGGCTAACATGCTAAGACATCTCCCTGTGCAGAAGGTAACTGCCACGAGACGTTGACAGGGAAAAAACAATCCAGTCAAAAGTCCAGTTAATGATGCGTCCAATCCTCTTATGCTCTTAAGACGATCCGAGCAGAGAAGGAAACGTGGAAAAAAGGGATGATGCTTTGAGGATATAATTAAAGATATCGTTCAAAGAACAACTTTTTGCATATTTGAATTATTACTGTCGTTAAAAACCACAGAAAATATGGAAATACAATTGCCGGGAGCACATAAATCAATGATCAGCAAGGCCGCAGAGCCCAATAAATATGGCGAGTTAAATACTTTAAAATGCAAATCACATTGTGGCATTTGCATATGGGTGAATTTAAAGGAAGTGTGCTTCCTTAAGACCATCTGAGGTAGTAACGAATGGAGCTGCAGGGGTTTTGTTGAGGGCGGGGTCTGAGGAGGGAGGGGGGTGGGGGGGCAGACAGACAGGAAGCCAATGATGGTTCTGGGTTTGTTTTTTTCCACACATCGTCATTGGTCAAGTTGTTGAATCGGGGTCTAAATGATGGCGGCTGAAGTGGGCATGACAGACACGAATGCATCTCATGTGTGGATCCAGAAAGTGCCTTAAGTGATCTGAATAATTAGGAGTTAATTATTCTTCATCCATCTAAATCAGAAAAGGACAGATATGGGAATGGAATTTATAATTTTTAGCCCGACGTCCTGTCTTGTATCAGCGCGGTAAACTAAACTGAAACTGACTGTGAATAAAAAGCGACTGACCTTCAAGTCATTAAGCCTCGTTAAGCAATTATCTTTCTGTTGCTTGTTTAGACGGCGGGTTGAGATTCTTTTTTTAATCGAATACGTTGAAACTACAATCGTTTTCCTTTATCCTCTTTATCTAAGCTTCATCTTTGCGAGCCACTGAGATGATCCCTCGTGATTTTCTGTCGTCAGATTTCTCATAAATACAGTAAAGGAATCGTCATTTTTTTCCTAAACCTTTAATTCACTGCCAAAGCTGGTGATCTCGGGGGTTAAAGAGTCGCTCGTTTAGAGATGCTGTGGCGGGACCACCGGATCAATGGACATGACGTCTCTCTGTGCATTAACACTCGGGTTAGACTGTGGGGTTAGAAATGTGGCCCGGCACCTCCCTGGGATTAAAGGGAAAGAAAATCAATCTGGCCCCTGTATATTCATAGTGCCGGCCTTGTTTTAATAGAAGAGCCGACTGTATACGAGGTGCTTAAGCTAACGGCTGTTTCACAATATTTGTGCCTCAGTGGCCTTGAATCATGTGACGTCAGCGATCATCGCAGCTCCGTCGGGAAACAAATGTGTCTTTTTTTTTTTTCAAGCGGAGAATTAAGATAATGTGGCACTGATTTGGGATCAAGCATGTTCGGCTTAAAGTCAAACAGCTTTTTTTTGTTTTTATTATCTCTCTGTTTAAGAGGCCGTACATGTTTTGACGGAGTCCAACTATCTTTATTTTATTTCTGTCAGCCCGATTAGTGTGCCAGGGAACGCCTGAAAGTGTGTGTGTCTGTGGATGTGTGACTGTATAGAGTTTGCCAGCTTGAAAATAAGATGGACCAAAGTTTGATCGCTGCTCCTCTTGCTCAAGTCCTCATGGTTTCTTAAACATTTGAGGAAGAAATCAATGCAAGCAAGGAAATTTAGTTTTTCCTGTGCAGTTGATCAAAGGCTGGTTTGAATAAAAGTAATTTGTCATGTATTGAACATTTAATTTCATGTTTTTTTTGTTATTCAAACGGGCACAAAAATGTAGCATTTTAATATGGACGTTCCAAGTTTTTATTTTCTAGTTTAAAAATACGACATGTTTTCATTCAGTAAAAACCCAGAAAATGCAGGTTGAAATTCAAAGACAGCCACTGCAGCATGCATGTTAGGTGATCTTGTTTTGATTGAAAATAAGTGTATGTATTTAAAGAACTTTGAGTAGAAGGTGTGTATCGTCAAGAATCTCTTTATACGATACATATCACGATACTGTGAAAAAGATACCATTTATTGGGATATATGAATGAATGAATGAATGAATCGTTTATTTCGGGCATGACAGTCTGGTTCACATTTCGTCATTTCATCATAGTTCACATATTGCATGCATGTCCCGAGATATATTGTGATGCTGTAGTAGCAAGGATATGTCTGTAGTATTGCCGAGTACTTGACTTTGGTGTTGTGGTAAAAACCAGGTTATAAAACAGTTGTTATACATTTATCTGTGTGATTGTGTTTTTTTCTTTTTTTTTTTTAAATCACTGGTCTTTCTACTTGTCATCTAGAACGTTTTAAACACAATGAAGCTGTTTAAGGTCATTTTTCTAGAGAATTTCTTCCTTTTTTTTTGTTGAACTGATTAAAAGGTTGATGCAATTTTATATTTGGTACTTCTGATTGAGAAAAGTTGTTATTAAATCATCAAAGGAACGCTCTTACAAAATAATGTACACCACTGTTGCCAGGTTAGTCGTGTGTATTGTCAAGAACACTGTGATACGACATGTATCACGATGCAGAGACAATGATGCAATCTATTCTGATACTGTAGTAACAAGGATATACTTGTAGTATTGTCGAGTACTTGACTCTGGTGTTGCAAAATTTGCAGACCACATGACTCTTGACTTTGACACTGTATCCTCTCGTCCTCAATAATCGCTGGGATTGCAGGATTTCATTTCATTGTTCCTTTACGGAGGACAGATTGGTGTTTGATTGCAACCAAACTGTAAACTAATGAATCGATAAAGTGATTTTGAAAAATAATTCATAATCAAGAAGATGTGTATTTTAGTGTCGAGATGTTAACTTCTAACACTATTGTGTGCATATGAAATGACTTGTTATCTTGGACCTGTGCCTTAACTTTGACACATTTGTGTAACGTCTTCCTGCAGACGTATTTTGGTTGCAGACCATGAGAAAGAAAGAAATGCAAAGATACGGTTTTGATGTCAGATAAAACATGAACCAATCAGAGCACACGTGGTCTTGAGACCACCTCTTAATATTAACAGCAAACGGCTCTAAATGTCCATCTGCCCATATTTCTTTTTTTTCCTTCGTGTGAATCTACAAAGGCCTGTCTATTCCATGTAGTGTGTGCTGTGGGTGATTCGGTGGTAGTGCTGCTGGTGGTAATTAGGCGTCACAACACTTACAGCGAGTGTGTCATGGCCCATAATATTCCTCTTGACGTGACGAAGGGATGGAAGGAGTTATCCCGGCACTGCAGCTTCTTCTGCTCCACTGGTCATCTGTCCTCGGTGGAGCTGTCAGCCCCAACAAACCCCAGCACACATGCAAACATCTGACCAGCCCGCAAAACATTCCCATCACCCTGAAGCAAAAAAACAAATGCATGTTGTGGTTGAGTTAGAGATATGGAAGCCTGGAAGGGATGAGGAAGAGTATGTTATGTGGTGTGGGGGGGAGGAGTATTCTATTTAGGTGTGTGAGAAAATATCAATACACCGATGTATCGCAATATTAATTCCATGATGTATCAGTATTCAACAGTATTGTATAGTTGTTGTTTTTTTAATCTTATCATACATCGTTTAAAATTTCTGTTTCAATTAAGTGTGTATGAAATAAAACGATTATATTTTTTATGTACAATTAATCTGCAAATATTATCAGTGTTTGTGCATGGCTACGTTCTCTAATGGTTGAATTAATAATATTTGCTGGTTCATTTTCTATAAAACACCCTTTTAATGAGCAGTGTCTACATTAACTACAAATCGATTGATATAAATATTTTTCACCATACTATAGTGCTATATTTTTTTTCATTGATATGTTTGTTATTTACAATTAACAAGTCATTTGTTCATTTTGGTGTTGCAATTACACTTCAGGCTCACTAAGGATAAGAGGATACAGTTACTCCAGCATCTTTTAAAGCTGATGTTTGGACGTTTTTGGTTTGAAAACAAATGAAAGCAGTTACGACTGAGGACGAGAGGATACAGTGACTCCAGCAGCTTTAAAGCTGGTGTTTGGACATATTTTGGTTTGAAAACAAATTCAATCGGTTACGACTTTGTCAAGAGTCATGTGGTCTGTAAATTCTACAACACCAGAGTCAAGTACTGGACATTACTACACATATATCCTTGTATGTATCGTATCGTCAGATTCTTGCTAATACACATCTCTATTGCTCTATATGTCCAGGTTAAATTCCAATTCTGGGCTAATGTACAGACAATGGTGGTCAATATAACAAGGCATGTTGTGATTAGCAGACCGATTTTAGCTACAAAGATGTAGTTGACACTTACATCAGTTTCGTTGGGAACTGGGAAGTGATTTGAGATCACAATGTTTGAAAAAATAGGGAGAGAAGGTAATCATTAATTTACCAACTCACTAAAGCTAGTTTAGTTACACTGGTCCACAAGTTAGTTAGTTCCCTGTCTCTCCAAGCTGTTCCCGACGTATTTGCGTCGTGTTTGCCGCTTCATTCTATAGTTTGCATAAGTTGTTCAAAATCCAAACATGTAACCGAACAAAGTAAACCACAGTGCTAAGTTGGCAGTCAGGGAAACTGCTGTGGTTTGATATTTTGAGTGTTTGTGGCGTGCGGAACACGACGCCAGGCATCAGGAGAGTCACACAGCTCCGTCTGTCCCCGAGCTATCTTCGTGTTAACCCCCGTCTTCTGTTTTTAACACAGGTTGGCAATTTGGGACTTTGACTGAGAAAGGAAAGAGGTTTAAGGAGAAGAATACATGCGAGGTATCAAAGGATGTTCCTTCCTTTTAATAATGTAACAAATATTATAATTTCTTAAAATAAAATCCTCCTCTTCATCCTTCCTGCTAATCTGAGCGATAATTTATTCTAACCTCAGGCAACACATTAGTATGCTAGCTCGCGGCACATAGTTACAACAGGACCCAGTTCCTTTTAGAAACTTACTATCATTTGAACGGGGAATGAAGAGATCAGGCGGCAACTTGTAGACGATCTCAATTCATCATAAATAAAACTAGAATTTAATTATTATTATTAAAAATACCAACGTATTCAATGAATATTGTTAGATTCTGTTAGTTTGTTGATGACATTTCTTGCTTAACAACATATAACTATTATTTACTATTATTATGTTGTTTCCTTACATTTACCCTTTGAATAAGCAGAATCTAATTTTTAACCTGTTTATTTTTCCTGACTTTATTTAGCTTTAATCTCTTAGACAAGGTCTGTAGCAATACATTAATCTCACGATACAATTCGATACGATATATTCAGTTTACGATACAATTCGATACGATATATTCATCTTACGATAAAATTCGTTACGATATATTCACCTCACGATACAATTTGATACGATATATTCAACTTACGATACAATTCGATACGATAATTTCAACTCAAGATACAATTTGATACGATATATTCAATTTACGATACAATTCGATACAATATATTCAATTTACGATAAAATTCGATACGATATATTCCACTTACGATACAATTCGATACGATTTATTCCACTTACGAAATAATTTGATACGATATATTTTACGGTACAATTCAGTACGATATATTCAGCTCACAATACAGCACAATACATTTCAATACACTGTATTTTAGTCAATTCTAGTGATTGTCTAACTCTCTTTTGGTTTAATTAATAGGCCTGAATATTTCCGAACATTAGCTTTAAAAGCAGCTGTAGCTGATTGTATCCTCTCGTCCCCAGTCATTGCCGAGATCTTGCAGGATTTCATTGTTTCTTTAGATGGGGAACACGTGGTGACTGTTGTGATCAGTTCAGACAAATGGCCTAGAGATTTGTGAATGTAAAAAAACGTAAATATAAAAAAAATAATATAGTATGGTGAAAAACATTATGGATATAAATCAGTTATTACACCACTTTGGGATACGTTTTTTTTTTAGGAAACTGGAATCTCGTTTCTGTCTATGTGTTTGTTCTTTTGCATGTGCGTGCTTGTTTCCACGTGGCTCTTTTAAAGCCATTTTATGAAGAGTAATCGAGTAATGAGATTTTTTTTTTGTAGCAACCATCAAACACTCCATTATTCAGGTTGAGATAACAAATACATTGTGTAAGATAATGATGGTTCATATTGTTTCATATTGATATTGTCATATCAATAGATTTGCATTGTGTGATTGACTTGTGTTGGTCGAATCAAGCAGATAATATCCACGTATGGCAGACATGTTTAAACGGATTCACGATGGCAAGAGAACGGGAGGTGTGTGTGAAACCATGTCTGACTTGAGGAGGCCTCCAGCGTGTTGACGGCTTCCGTCTTGAAGACCTGTCAGAGGTTTTGGGGCGTTGGACTGAGTCGGTGTCACACACTCGCCCCACGTCCCGTCGCTGATGAGCCCTGCAGTTACACAATCAACATTTTTATTTCCTGGAAATTTATATCTTTAATTTGCAAAAGCGGTGACAGTTTCGCTTGATTTATGGTGCAAGGCAGGGTTTAATTAATTGAAAAATGTACATTACACTGTGACTTAATTATTAGCTAATTAATCACAGAGAACTTCAGTTCAGTTTTTTCTCTCACATTCTTTTTTTTGACACTTCTATTTCCTCAGGTCATTTTAATATGAGGTCATGCTTTTTCTATCTGAGTGGCTGATGAGAAGAAAAAATCTGTTCAGTGGAAGTCTTTGGAACAAAAACAAAAAATGATCATATAACTGCTACAAAAATAGAATGTAGGTCACACAAAACTGTTATTGGTCACGTTTCCCAGATTCAATCGTTCTCAAAGTTCAACTTATGTATCGATTTAAGTTTGTGTTGTTGTGATGTGGGACTCTATTCTATCATCAGTGTGTGTTTGTTGTTGTGATGTGGGACTCTATCGTATCCGTTTGTACAAAACTCTCTTTTCATTGAAATATTGACATTAGAAAATTATCTTAAGCTCCGCCCACTGAAAACACTGGAGATGAAATGTTGTTGACCATAATTCAATTCAATTTTATTTAAAGTGTCTTATCATAACAAAGTTATCTCAAGACACTTTACAGTTAAAGTAAGACTATAGTTGATTAAGGAAAAACAGATCCCAGCAATTCAACAATGAGCGAAACACTGTGCAGTGAGCTATGGCGAGGAAAAACTTCCTTTTAGAAGGCAGAAACCTTGAGCGGAACCTGACTCATTGTTGACGGCCTCCTGCTTTGACCGGCTGGGAGGAAGGATGGGGGGGTAGACAGATGGATAAAGAGAAGAGTGAGGGAGGATACAGTGTGAGAAAAGAGGAGAGTATAGAAGAGTCCATGGAGGTGCTGGAGAGAACTCGGGATCTGATGACGTGCTGGAGATCCTGGATCAGCAGCTCTGGAGGTGGAGTCCTGGGGCTCCAGGACAGAAATGAAAAAGGTTTGGGTTTTAACTGCACAGGTGACGAATGTAATGCAGAAAAGAAGGATGTACAGAGCTCGGTCTCTAAAACTCCTCCAGCATTCTCAGCCTATAGCAGCTAAGATGAACGGTTAGGTTTATCGAAAAGTAAGGTTTTTAGATTGTTTTTAAACATAGAGAGGGTGTCTGCCCTCCAGACTGAAGCCGGTAGTTGGTTCCACAGCAGAGGGGCTTTAAAACTGAAGGCCTTGGCTCCAAATCTACATTTAGAGATTTGTGGTATAACTAATAGATCTTTAGAGTTTAAGGATCGTAAAGTAAGATTTTAAATTGTATTCTAAATTCTACAGGAAGCCAATGTAAGGAAGACGTGCTGTCTTCCTTACAAGGGGAAATGTGTTCGCACGTCTTAGTTTTAGTCAGGACACGAGCTGCAGAGTTCTAAATGAGCTGAAGAGTTCTGAGAGACTTTTTAGAACATCCTGACAGAAGAGACACTCACTCTGCTGTGGTATGTCAAGCATGGAGGTTTGTCACCGTGTGTCATCACCCCCCGAAGTATCCACCTCCGGGGGACTTGTTGTATAAACAAAGCGTGATTACAGCTAGAGGAGGAGTGAAGCCATTATTACGTCATAATGGACTCTCGTAACCTCTCATTCGCCCAGATTTCAGAGCAACTTTATAAAGTAATACGTTTAAAACATGGTCATGATGAGGAACTTAATGCATCTTGGAGAGAAGAACATTTAGTACATGTCAGGAGAGTTGAAATCTTACAGTATATTTGTGGATGTTTTTTATGAGTAGTTGTTGAAAAAATGTCTCATTTTACATTTTATTTGGTTTATTGTAGATGAAAGAGAAGGCTTTTATTAGGAACTTGTATTGTAAACGCAACACAGTTTGTTTGTTTTTTTTCTTCGTAGTGATATTACAGAATCATGATCAGGGGTCAGTTAAGATCTTGCCTGCATGCCTCGATGCCCTGGCTCTTAAGCTAAGAGACACTCTGAAAAATACCTCCTTCTTTCACAGCGTTCTTATGAGCACTTCTGAAACACTTGTAGCACTTAAGAGATTCTTAGCCAATCACCATGCATTTCATAAAAGGGTCTTTTAATGTAATTTGAGTTTAAAAATGGATTGTTTACCTGCACTATGTTTTCAGGAACATGTTTAATGTAAGAAACTATTGTTTCAAATGGACATTGTGGTCCGTTTAAACACTTAAAATAAGCATTTATAAAGTTTAACATTTGAAAATAAACTAACTTAATTAAACGTCTTTTCACTAATTGCTGTTTTCACATATTAATTAACATCGTCTGTTGTAGCTTTTGTCTAGTGTACTTTCTCAAACGTCACTATTGAGGGTCACGGTTGTCAATCAACTGGTTCAACCTCGACTTTTATTGAACATTTCATCATTCAAATCAAAGATGTGTTTTTTTTAACGCGAGCGCTTCCACACATCCTAGGAAAAGTATTATTTTTCTGTGAGGAGACACAAAAGTCTGCAAACACCATCACTGGTCCGGTCACCGCCGCTGCCACCGCCGCGTGTCTGCGCCTGGTAATGGTAAGCGTTTTAAACTATTAGAGATGCTGTGAAAAAGGCCTATTTGAGTGCAGAGCTGTCAGTCTGCAATGAGGCAATTGGGGGGTGGGGGCTGTCATGGCTGTCACTCAATGGGAGGATGAGAAGTGTTTGGTCCTAATGGATTCCTCCAGGCGGACGGCTTACACGGCAGCTAGAAGTAAAATCGATGCGTTGTCATGAGCGAGTGAGGCATCATCAAACGGCCAGGTGGACGGGGAGGCGAAGAAGGGAGGCCTGTCTGGATAGTTACGTCTATATCTGTTTTGTCTGTCTGTGCGAGTGAGTCTGTGAGTGTGTGTGTGTGTGTGTGTGTGTGTGTGTGTGTGTGTGTGTGTGTGTGTGGTTTGGAAAAAGAGAGAAGACAGACAGATGCTCTGCTCAGCTTTACACGCCCAATGGGGCCTCTGCTATGATTGTGAGCATGAAAGAGGGCTCTGACCTCCATCATCTCTTTCCTTTATTTTCCGCCTCCCTTGGAATCGGACACAGATTCACACGGACACACATGCACTCGGATGAACGTGAAACTGCAGATGGATTACATTGACAAAAGTCAAACATCGTCCTGTGAGACAAAATATCTTTGCGTTATAAAGTAACTTTCTTGTAGAGAAGCTAGGATATAGAGTCGTAACCGTCTCATGTTTTTTTTCTGCATTCATTTCTCACCTATATATATATATATATAAAAATATATATATATATTATATGAAGTGACATTGATGACCAATGAGGCGTGTGTGTTTCAGTCATGTGATGCGTCTGGTGTTAATAAAGTTGCAAGACTTCTACTGCAACAACTCACAATATAATAACAATAAGTACAAGTCATACGTTGTTTATTTTACTTATACAGGTATTAAAAATGTTTCTACATAACAAAAATATATTGCGTCTTTTCCTGCCTAATACTATGGTGACTTGTGGAGTAATACTACATGTAGTTTACCAACATTTGGATGGATTTTTGAACGCGGTGTACCACATAAGATCAGCTTGATTTACAAACAGATTGAATATGCAGGTTTTATAAGGATGCAGATTTTGGAAATAAATTAAAATATTGCGCCATATAGTCCAAAAATACGATAAATTAAGTTTTCTGATTTGTCTGTTGCTATAGTTTAGTATTTGAATTCGATTTACAAAAATATTTGTTTGTCTGACTAATGAAAGGGCTTTGCTGTAATGGGATTAGGAGGTGTCTGACAGAAAGATCACAAATCTTGACACATGTACAACACAAGGGATACCACAAAGACATTTGTTTTCAGGCCTCACGGGTCACCTTGACCAAGAGACAACACATAGAGTAGATTTTGTAAAGTCTTCAGTGTGAAATGAGCTGTTAAATGTTCCCTTAAATAACAGAATGATTTTGATAAAAGAGAACAGATAGAACCTCTGCTGCACGATATTGGAAATAAGTGAGGTATTCGATATTCGTGTCTTGAATTGCGATATCGATATTAATGCAATATATTTTTATTTCACCTAAAAATGTAGCCGCGTGCACGCGCCTGCGCACGAGTACTGTAGTGGAGGTCCAGGGGTTTAGAGAAGGAAAACGATGCAATATTTGCCTTTAATTTATTTCAACGCTTCTGTGCCGACATGATTGTAGAAAAATCACTTATAACGCAGTACTTTTATCAGTTTCCCGCCAAACTGAGCGACATCAGAGAGAAGTGATACCACCAAATCAATATAAATCCACCTCCTTGTACACGCACACATAACACTTTATAAATGACGCTAACAACTTAGCTTGTTAGCATACGGTGAAGATGGACAGGTTTACACTTGTTTGGAAGTTAACGATCTGATAAGAAAACAACTGAGATGAGTTCTTACAATAATGTTGCTTTAACAAAGGTGGTTGAAAGAGATGAGTGACTGGATAACTAGTGTTTGACTAGATCATAAGTTAGTATTACTTCCGTGTATATACCAAGTCAGCACGCCACACAGTTCATAGATGGACGGAGACGTAAACGACAACGAGACATAGAAGTACAAATGAAGAACTTTACAGAACGTGACACTGATTGATCAAAGTGCTCATTTAAGAAATGTTTGATTTATACTATAAAAAATTATAAATGATTGCACGTTTTTTTAATATGCATATTACACGTGCCAATATCGCGATATCGATATTTTTTCGATATATTGTGCCCCTACTCTCTATTATTTTTCCTAAATAACCACATTTGTTTGCCAATAATTGCTGCTAACAATGTCTTACGTGCAGCTCTCTCTCTCTGACTTCCTCTCACCAGGACTTGTTAGCCTTTGGAAGCAGGAATTACTCTTTTTTTACTGCTGAACACTTGAAAGTGTTGCTGTTGATTAAGGAGACCTTTTAAGCTGGGAAAGCCCAAAAATGTGCTGCGTCCTTACTAAGATGAAAAGAAGTCAAAGTTTTCCTTCAGAGTAGTTTCTTACCTTTGCTTGGGCGGCAGGAGAACCTCTGGGAGGATGGCTACGAGAGATGAAGCAGAAGCCCTTATTATCTATGTTAATGTTGCTGCATTCTACTTGTAATTATGCCCCGACATCCTTCTCTTCTTTTTCCTTCTTCCCTCCTCACTTTTTGAATTATTGCTGATGAAACGTTTTCCTACTGGCTCCGTTTTTGTCATTTTCAAACTCTTTCTATTTTCCCCGTATTTTGATAGGTCAGTCGAAAAGAAATGTATTTTCTGTTTCAAGAGTCAATTGAAACAACATGGTCCAGGAATATCTCTACACGCCAAAGTCTTTGGTGATGACGTACGTCTCTCTTCTAAAGTGTCACTCGCTCTTTTTTTTTTTATCGTCCACATTTATTCTGTCTTCCCTAAAGTGGGTCACCCCTGCTAGCCGGGCCGTCGTGGAAGTCCAGTCAAGTCGTCTGAAGCCTACCTTTTGGCATGATTTATGGGCCGACGTGACACTTGTTTTTTTTTTTCAGAAGGACCACCATTGTCCCGCTCGCCGCTCCTGCTAGGGGCGCTTTGTCTCGCGCTGAGTCAAACCAGACCCCCATCTTTAAAAAGAATCAAATTATTTCATCATGTTTGAAATGAAAAGGCTGTAATTACTCCTAATTAGACCCTGACTTTTTTCCCTTTCTTCTCTTTTTTTCTTTCCCCTCCTCTCTCACCTCCCCTCTTTCTTTACTTTTTGAGGTGCTTTTTTCCAGAAGTTTCCAAGAGTGGTCTGAGTTGGAGCCGCCCGGGCGTCGAGTAGGAAACAATTTTCTGTTCAGTTTGAAATTGATTAATTTGGGCTTTGACAGCTCGTCTGGCTTTGATACCCAGTGATGACACTGTAATGTTTTCTTTAAAGCCCTACCTTAGTGTGGGCTCCACAATGTCATGATGGCTCACCAGACGTGAAACACACCGACCGTGGGGTGTGAAGCACATGTGTGTGTTCTTGTGTCTCTAACCAGAGCAATAAGGTGGACCAAGGTTTTCCGATGGTTAGTCTGAGGCTCGAGTTTCTCCTCTAATAACAGCCCTCTGTGCCGTGGAGCACCGGGCTAATGGTCGCCCATCACGGAAAATCACTCTCCACCCGTCAAGTATTTACATGTATCTTTACCACACAAGTCACACAACAATTTGCCAGGCAAATCCACCGCCGTGTGTTTATCAAGGGTCTCGCTGTTGTGTGTGTGTGTGTCTGTGTGTGTGTGTCGGGGGAAACCTGAGGTGTGTGTGTCTGCCAGGGTAGTGGGAGGAGTTGGGAGGGCATCGAGGGAAGCAAATATTTTCTCTGGCGTGCGACGACACAGTGAAAACACACTCCTGATGCTGATGTGTATTAGAAGTGAGCCCGGCAAATATTAACACGGTCTTACAGGGACAGTCGGCTTTAGACGCACTTCACCAGGCTTTTAATTATTACGGATCCATGAACCCCTTTTTTATGTTGGTTAAGAGTTGTTGTTTTTTTTACAAAAGATGTCAATTAACCTTTTATTTTTGTAAAAAAAGACGCATATTAATTTATTTACTTATTGACAAGACATTCAATAAGAGTATGTTTCATCTTTTATTTTGACATTTATTTTTTATGTATTTTAACAAAGACACGTTTAATGTATTTTTCATCCTCTTATTTACAAAAACTGATACAACAAAAGTATTTTTTAAAAGACACATATAAACATGAATTTCTTATGAATGTTTTCTTCTTTAAAAAAAAAAAAAAAAAAAATTTAAAAGGTTTTGTTTTTTCTAAATCTATATTATTTTTACAAAGATACATGTTAACATTATTATTATTTTATTTATTTACCAAGTCACAAATTAAAAGTGTTATTTATTTATTTAAGATAAAAGTTATTTATCTTAGTAAGATCTATTTAAAGATGATATCTTAATGGTCTACACTAAATGTCTAGTTAACTGATGCAACTCCAGATAACGGGTTATTTAGGAAAATACCCTTCGAAGTCAAGTTTTTATTAGAAGTTACTCAAGTCAATTGACCAGATAATCTGAGTAAACTTTTGGCAGCGTGTCGTTACTACATGATATTAACTTTTTAACCCTTGTGTTATCTCTTTCGGGTCACCTTGACCCTGAGGCAACAAAAGGTCAACTTATGATAATATCCATTTTTTTATTGATACTAGAAATGGACGTGACTTTTTTTTTACAAACGATTAGATTAGATTAAAAAAGCTGCTGGAGTCACTGTATCCTCTCGTCCTCAGTCATCACCACAATCTCACAGATCTCACTCTTTAGTTGCAGAGGACGTAATAACCGTGGAAGTTTAATTGCAACACAAAAATGAACAAATTACATGAATATTTGCTTTTTAATTGTAACAAAAAAAAATCTAGTTATTTGAATTCATACACTATTGGTTTACTGTTAAAAATGGACTATAGTAAAAAAAAATCAACAAAAAAGTAAATAAAAATAAATCGATACATTGTTAAATACCGATGCAGTTTTCTGAGAAGACAATAATTTGATATATCACCGTTCAATATTTGATCTAACACCTCTAATGATTATATATATATATTTCTAATATTTATATATATATTTTTTTGGAATATATAATATGCAACATCGACATGAAATGTGAATATTTAATATATTACGTTACTTCGTAATACTGTTTTAGGACTTTGGCATGTACTGACCTAGAATGAACACACTGTATATTTGACTTTTAATATTTTTATTGATACTAGCCATGGACGTGACTTTTTTTTTATCAACGATTAGATTAGATTACACACACACACACACACACACACACACACACACACACACACACACACACACACACACACACACACACACACACACACACACACACACACACACACACACACACACACACACACACACACACACGCACACACACACACGTAAAAAATCAACACTTGATTTTGTGGCACAAATTGTTGCCGTAATAAAGGATAAACATTCAAACCAATTTTTTTTTTTTAATTGCTGAATTCGGACTATAAACGAATTCCAGGAATAATTATCTCTTCTGTAGACTTGTGACACAAACACACACACACACACACACACGTCTCTCACACGCATCTACTCAGCCCACCCAGGGCTGCCAAATAAGTCCCAGCATTCACTCTGCTGGACGTGAACTCGTTCAGGTCGGGCATGTGCGCTCAAGGCCACAACATCAGGCGTCAGCTCCGCCCACCTTTCCTGTAAGTCCACTCCTTGCGAGCGCGAGGCTCTGCGAAGAATGGTGATGCGTCCTTTTTTGTCAGCGACAGAGTGCGAGGAAATGTGACAGAGCGCTGGAGGTGGTTTCCAAACCATTTCCTGCTCTTGTCCGTCCACATCAGGGTCCGACGACAGATGTGCTGGTTCTTATTGTGTTTTATTGTGGAGGGGTGCTTGTGTGGGGGGTTCACTGGTGCATACATGCCCAAAAATGATGCGTCTCCTTTGATCTGCTCTGGTGTGAGCTACATGAACAGTTCGCCGGCAGACACACACACGCACAGACAGTTTGGCCCTTTGCACTTTTTGTAGCCACGACTATGTTAGGATTTCTGACAACCCGTGTGTTTGTTTGTTTGTGGAGATCAAAGTACTTCCTTATAATTGTTGATATCCACATGTGTACGTCTCTTGTTTGTCAATAATCTGATGTTGGTGATGACAACATTTCACAGATTACATTTTTTGTGGTTTGACCCTTTAAAGAGATACTTGCTTTTATATCTACTGCTCGACTTTAATTAGGATAAGATAAGGTGTGAAGGACAAAAGGTTTCTTATCTCGTCTTATATGAAAAGTATTCGTATCATCTACATCATCATATAGGATGAGAAAAGGTATAATGTACCTTATATACTTCCCACATTTGCGAGATTTAAGTGTCAACAGTTAAAAACTATTAAACATGAAAACACATTATATGAAGACAATGTACACAACATAAATAACAGAAACATTGATAAATGGTAATAAAAAAAATAATATTAAGCAACTTAAAAACAATTTAAATTTAATAATATTTAGTTTCTTGTCATTTTAGTCAATTTAAGTATTTTATATATTATTATAATTGTATTTAAAATGTAATTAAAAGTACATACATTCATTAATATATAGTAATAATAATAAATTAGAATTTATTTTTGTGATATTACAATCATTTAAATTTTACAATTTTAGTATTTAAAATTAAGTATTTTATTATTTATTTATTTTACTTATATTAAATAAGCGTTTAACTTATCGTTCCTGTTTAAGTTAGACAAGTGTTTTTTTTTGTCATTTCTTTAAAATACATTTTTATTCATCGTTATAATTTTTGTCAAATAGAGCTTTAATTAATCGTTATGATTTCATTCAAATTCAGTATTTAATATATTATTATAATCGTATTTAAATAAGCATTTAATTAAAAATGTATACATTCATGATGATTTATTTTTGTGTTATAATTTCATTAAAACAATTATAATTTTAATTTTTAACTATTGTTATACTTTTATTTAAATAAGCATTTAACTTGTAATTATAATATAAGTCAAACAAGTATTAATTTATTTGTCATTTCTTTTAAATACGTTTTAATCTATTTTTATAATTTAAGTCAAATAGAGCTTTCATTTCTTATTATAGTTTCATTCAAATAAAGTATTTAATATTATTATGATTGTATTTGAATGTAAATTCAATTCAAAGTCTATACATTCATTAAAATAAGTATTTATTTTTGTGTTCATTAAAATCATTAAAATAATAATATTTTAGTCAAACAATTATTAAATTAGAATTTCAAGTTTAATGTTTATTTAAATAAAAGTAAAACAATAATTAAAGTCCAACAAGTATTAATATGTTTTTCATAATTTCTTTAAAATACATTTTTATCTATTTTTATAATTTCAGTCAAATAAAGCTTTAATTTGTTATTATAATTTCAGTCATATAAGATATTAATAATTGTATTTAAAATGAAAACATTCATGATAAGTATTTATTTTGTAATAATTTCATTAAAATCATTAAAATAATTATATTTTTAGTTAAACAAGTATTAATTTGTTAGTCATAATTTCTTTAAAATACGTTTTTATCTATTGTTATAATTTTAGTCAAATAAAGCTTTAATATGTTGTTATAAATTCAGTCAAGAATCTACTAATGACTTGAATACATTTAAAAACATGGATTTAAGGAGGTTGTAGATAATGTTTCCATTGTTAAAAGTTCCATCAATTTCTTGTATTTCCTGCCTTGAATGATCCTAATGGACTGGTCTGGACAGAAGTGAACGGTCTGTTAGTGATTTCATCCGAGTCGCATGTTTTGTCGTCTCCACTCGTTCACTCTGGACGACGCCCGAGGCCGTGTGTGTCACATCAGGTGTGTCAGGATGCCTATTGGCTACTGGCTGCCAACCGCGGCCATCTCGGCCAATCAGCTGTTGGCTAACTGACCTTTTCGCCGGCGCCCTGACCCTGATGGAAGGTGAAGTGTGTGGCTGGTAGCAGTCAGTCCTGGCACAGCAGGATGAGGAGGAGCAGGAGAATGAAAAGGGACCAGGCTGGAGGGCAGGAGGTTTTCTTGGCCACTCACTCCCGTTCCTGTCCTCTTTTTTTCTTTTTTTTTTTCTTTCCTTCCCTCAACTTGGGCTGCAGTCGTGACAGGCTCTCTTGGCCGGACCAGCCCATGTTTCACATGCGAAGATGTGCATCTCGTCACAGAAAGAACATTACCATATGAGATGATCCTGCGTTTGTGTTGGCGTGTGCACGAGTGTGTCTTATGTTACCTACAGTGGGCGGCGGGAGCGACCGACTGGTCCTCGCTGGTCGGAAACCAGAATGTGAATAAATAAACACACATTCTCTGAAAAGTAGTAATTTATATTATATTTGCCGTAGTAGCCGCAGACGTCCAGCCGTCCGTTTGCAAGACGTGCTTCCGTGAAAGAGCTTTTATAGTCGGGACTGGAGGTTAATTATGCACATTAGCGCCACTTGAAGGAAGAAACAGGCCCTTGTTGCATGAGAAGCTGAAACTCTTGGATTAAATACCGATGCAGGCGATGAAGAGACTGTCACTCTTTACAGCTTTGAATTCATGGAACGATGAGACAGAATTTCATCAAATTATCCCCAAATATAATTGTAAGTTTTTAACCACATAAAGTATTAATTTATTAATATTCAAGGTGTGTATTGTCAAGAATCTGTTGATTTGATACGTGTCACAGTTCAAGGTCAACGATACGATATATAGTGATACTGTAGTAACAAGTATATATGTTTAGTATTGTCGAGTACTTGACTCTGGTGTTGTGATAATGTAGTAACAAGGATATATGTGTAGTATTATCCAGTACTTGACTCTGGTGTTGTGATAATGTAGTAACAAGGATATATGTGTAGTATTGTCCAGTACTTGACTCTGGTGTTGTGATAATGTAGTAACAAGGATATATGTGTAGTATTGTCCAGTACATCACTCTGGTGTTGTGATAGTGTAGTAACAAGTATATATGTGTAGTATTGTCGAGTACATCACTCTGGTGTTGTGATACTGTAGTAACAAGTATATATGTTTAGTATTGTCGAGTACTTGACTCTGGTGTTGTAATAATGTAGTAACAAGGATATATGTGTAGTATTGTCGAGTACTTGACTCTGGTGTTGTGATGATGTAGTAACAAGGATATATGTGTAGTATTGTCGAGTACATCACTCTTGTGTTGTAATAGTGTAGTAACAAGTATATATGTGTAGTGTTGTCCAGTACTTGACTCTGGTGTTGTGATAGTGTAGTGACAAGTATATATGTGTAGTATTGTCGAGAACTTGACTCTGGTGTTGTGATAGTGTAGTAACTCGTATATATGTGTAGTATTGTCGAGTACTTGACTCTGGTGTTGTGATAGTGTAGTAACAAGGATATTTTTTAGTTCCTTTAGCAACAGAGGATTTAAAAACTAATGCCATCCAACTGGCGGAAGTGGAATAGCAACACAAAAATCAACATAAATATTTGCATGTTGATTGTAAATGAGAAATACAGAAAACCTTTTGAAATATAAACCGTATGTATTGTATTGTATGTATTTATCTATACATTTATCAAGAATCTGGCGATACCATATATAGTGATAGTGTAGTAAGAAGGATATATGTGTAGTATTGTCGAGTACTTGTAGCTTTAAAAGCTGCTGGAGTCCACTGTATCCTTTCGTCTTCAGTCATCGCCACAATCTCACAGATCTCACTCTCTAGCTGCTGAGAATAGCTGTGGTAGTTTAATTGCAACACAAAAATGAACAAATGCTCTGAATATTTGCTTTTTAATTGTTTTTTTTTACTTGTATCAAAGACATCTTAGACTTTACTTGTTTACTTCTTACACTATGAATGTAATGAGCATCTGCAACTAAAAAGCAAATTCCCCTTGATCACTAATAATAATAATATATTTGTTATTGATTTCTGAAAAATATCTACATTTACTTCCAATTTCTCTCAGTTTCTTTGATTGGAAAAAGTATTTTGTTGACATTCCTGTCAAATAAACAAACAAGTCAAAATAATTAAAAAAGACAAATAAATAAAATAAACTACGCTGTACAATAAAAAAGGTTTACTCTTCACGGTTCTTTAGCACAAATGTTTTACCTCCAGTCCGTGGATTCATGATTCAACTTAATTAAACGCTTGGATTTATAAAACAAGGATGTCAAAGGAGTTCTTTCTTCACCACAGTTCTTTTGTGGTCAAACCATCTCGTCTCCATCTGTTGGTTCTGCTAATAAGAGCTTTTAACAAATACATATAAATCAACGTTGAAGGCAGAATCGTTCACGTAATATCTCGGCTTTTTAAAGAAAACGAACCAAACACCGAAAGCCCCTTTGTCTCTCTGTCTGCTCGCTGCCGCCGTTGCTGCACCATTTTTCATTAGAGGATCGGCCCATTATTTCACTGGCGTTGATAAAATGACAAAAGATTACTCACGAGAAATACTAAATACAGTGGCCGAGCGATGGGATCTCCCTTCATATGTAACGGTGCTGCTGCTGCGGCTGAAGGCTTCATATTTCCTATTTCTCTCTCCATTATATATATATGTGTGAGTTGTAGATACAAGTGTGTGTTTGTGTGCGTTTGTGTGTCCACTAATCATCTGGAGGTGTCCCAATCTAATCGGACGCCTGCGGCCAGTCCTTCTTTCCTGATTTGAAATAAAAAAGATTTGCGCCTATATTTCTGAAATTTTACCACATGATTGAAAAAGTATCATAGATGACACAACAACACCCTCCAAAATAAAGAAATAGAAAAATATCAATTCAAATGTATAATTACAAAGCCCCTTATCTCTCCATCCTCCCATGATTCATGTTTTATTTCAAAGCACTGGGCGCGATGGTCACAATTTTTCAGTTGAGGATAATAGAAAATGTAAAGATAGCGTGGGTGAAATATGAGTCTGTTTGGCGAGGTAAGAATGAGCAAAAGATTAGACTGAGATTAGAATAAGAGAGATGAAGGAGGGGGGGCTGGTGCTCGGGTGCGACTTGTTTTTCCCGAGCCTAAGACGAATGATTGTTCACTCTCATCCCCCGGTTTTGTTTTGAAACTACCTCCAAGTCCCCCGCCTGCCTGACTAAATATTTACCGACTCATTTATATTTAAACCCAAGGATTTACTAACTGGTAAACACGTGACTGGTCTTTTGATTTTACACTTTGCATCCTCATTTGCCTGGTGATCTCCAATAACTCCTGCTGTTGTTACCATGTGTTTCTAAACCACCATGGACTCGACCGTAGTAGAAAAAAAAGCCTCTTCGGTTTAACAAGATGGCTCACAGTGGAATTAGTTTCTCGCTTCCCATCAGAGTCATCAAGGTCGGAGCGGCGTAAAGAAATCCCAGACAGACATTAGCATGTCCTGGCAGAGCCACAGAGACCTGGGTCAGTGGAAACTTCCAGACCCGGTGCTTCCAGTTAAGCCTCAGACTCCGGCAGGAACCTTGAGCATGTGTTACCGCACTTTAACCAACACACTTTCTTTTACATGAACTATTGTTTCATTTCTGCTACAGTCGGTTTAACACCTTTAAGATTTATTCATCTTCACACTCTGCACTCCACCATGTTTGTAACAAACTTGAAATGATTCTATTAGTTGAACTAATTATAAGTTACCAGATATTAAAAAGAAAATCTCACTCCCACATCCTGTCATTATCGTGACAAGTCCTGGATTCTGTGCAGCGTTTCAAAAATAACAAGTTTGATCCCAATGTTTTAGTTGTACATGGTCAGTGAGTCAGATGACTTTAACAAAGTTTTATAAGCTGCTAGAGTCAACTGTATCCTCTTGTCCTCAGTCATCACCACAATCTCACAGATCTCCCTCTTTAGCTGCGGAGGACATAATAACTGTGGAAGTTTACAACATAAAAATGAACAAATGCTGTAAATATTTGCCTTTTAATTGTAAACAAAAAAAAAATATTTTAATTCATACACTCTATTGGTTTACAGAAAAAAAAAGGTCAACAAAAAAAGTAAATGAAATAAATCGATAGTGTTGAATACTGATGCAGTTTTTTGAGAAGAAAATATATTGATATATCTCGGTTCAATATTTCATTTAACACCTCTAATGATTTGATATATATATTTTTAATATTTATATATTTTTGTGGAATATATAATATGTTGCAACATTGACATTAAATGTGAATATATTTAATACATTACATTACTTCGTAATAAGGTTTTTAGGAGTTTCAAGTACTGACCTCGGATGAAAACACTGTATATTTGACACTTTTGACAATGTTTTAATTGTACATGGTCAGTGAGTCACATGACTTTAATAAAGTAGTATTTTGAAGTAAACTTGACAATCACAGGCAAAAATTGATTATCAGCAGCTTCATAGATCATTTAAGGATTGAGATGTACATTCTATTTGCTACATAACTACAGTTTTAAAATATTGAAATACAAGTGTTATTGAAATAACACAAACCTCTGTTGATAAAAAAAGAAACATCTGTCATTCAGTCTCTTGTCATTTTCATTCGTATTATATCTGATTCCTTGAAATAATTACCTGATCGTTCCAAGTATGGAAGTGTTTCAATATCTTCCGCACCGACCCGAGTTGTTTCATCGACCACAGACGAGTGATTAGTCCGTCTCACGACGCGTCCTCTCCGTGGCATCTGCTTTTCTTTAGGAGGCAATCAGAACAATTCTTATTGATGGACGTTGTCGGCTCATCGTGCGGGAGCTCATTCAAGCCGTGGAAGGAGTTCAGCGACTCCAGGGATTACGTTGACGTTGCTATAGTGTGCTGTTGTTTGTTTGGATGGACCCAGAAGCCAGAAGTCGTCAGGAAACAATGACATATCCTGCTTCCAGACGGACAGACCGTCGCGGATGGTTCCTGCAGGCCTTTTACTCTGAAATAAAAGACATGTTGTCGAGTGATTTTCAAGGTTCTTTAAAATAAGATGGTTTAGAAACTGTAAATAAAAGTAGAAACAACATCAAACCTGATTATATTAATCAACTTGAGGTATGTTTTGTTTTAAGAGTTGGCTACGTTACGTTAAACCACTGAATATACAGTATATCTAAATACCTTTTCGAAATGTGTTTCATTTATTGATACTTGAGAACAACATGAACTAAATTCTATTTAGTTGATTTGAGTCATTTTCACATGCTATTTTTCTTCACAACATGCATGTTTTGATTCATCAGCTGATCATGTCCTGATGTAGCTACAGCTAGAGGTTGGCAACCAAATTCCCCGAGGGGGATACGTTATATATGGTGTCATAATAAGCTGTCAGGACATAAGAAAGAAGGGATGAAGGAAAAGAAAAAGAAGATTCATCATAGTAGGACTAAAAAAAAACTAAAAAAAACACATTAAAGTTTGTTTTTTTTAATACAATAAATGGGTGCTTTACTATATTTCAAAAAAGTATGTCATCTGCCAAAAGAAAGTGTAATTTTATGCACTACTTTTATAAAAATGACACAAAAGCTCTAAAACAAAGATCTTTAAAATAACTAGTAGTGGTTTGGTCGGCAGCTGCTACAGGAACCCTAATTTCTCAAAGTGATTTTCCCTCGGGATCAGTGCAGTTCTCTATGACCCTGGTGTGTGAAATGTTTTGTACAGATAAAGCTCACTTACTTACCATATCCATCCAAAGAAGTACACAATACAACTGTCTGACACATTTCCCATTAGACGCTAATGAGCCCAGAGCTGTGTCTCAGATCACATACTTACGTAATTAAACTGAGTATTTTTAGTGCATAAGTGCGTCTCAATTCTTAGTATGTGAAATGTAGTGCTCCATACACACTAAATTATCACTAAAACGCCCACAAAACTGAGAATGGATTGATGGACACTTTCTACACTAAACGACTCCATCTTAGTGACGTTGACGTTGTAAACGGAAGTTACGTCACTACCACTCAAATGGAGGCGGCGAGAAAAAATGTTGAGAGCGACACCCACTCTGTTAATATTTCATCTTTATACCAACGTAAGTTTTTCATATCATATTTTTGGTTTCTCATATTTCTTGATCCAAATTTGAAAAAACGTGTCAGTGATAGTGTTCCTACAGCTGGTTGAAATCATCCTTAAATAGTAGTAGAAGAAAAAGCTGTCGCATCATTTCCTGTTAATGTGTAGCAGCAGTGTTTGATTTGAGACATACTACCTGTGGAGAATGAGTTACTAGTTAGTACAGACCTGGGCAAAGTGCGGCCCGGGGGCCACATGCGGCCCTTTGACTATATTTATGCAGCCCTCGTAATGTCAAAGTATGATCATGTAGGTTCTAATGCATTAACAAATGTATTTTGCATGTATTATTCATTTACATTTTCACACTTATTTACTTTTTCCCGCCTTTCTTGTGTGTAATTTCTCGAGTATATGATAATCCCTCAAAACATTTTTTTTAAGTTAGATGAAGAAATGTTTTGAAAAAAACTTGCATAAACAAGAATAAAATTGCAGCTTATTAAGCTTAATAAATGTCACGGCCTAATGACGAATTTCCTTTTTTGAGGGATTTTTTCACCTTTCTTTTTGCTTGACGGCCCCTAACAACGTTCACAGAATCTAATGTGGCCCTTGAAGAATTATAATTTTCCACCCCTGAGTTAGTACGTACACTATCCTGATGCATACTAACCAGTGCACTAGGAGAAGTAGTTGATTTGAGACACAGCACAGATCATAATCGATCGGATTTAAATAGCGTCAAGTAAAATGTCCATCCCCCAAAAAAAGCCGACCACTTGCGCTCACTCCCAGTTTCTTTGTAGCGTGGAAGCTCGTTTTCAAACACCTCCTTGAAGCGGCGGCTCCTGGAGAAGCTCCTGCAGATGTTGAACAATTGTTTGTGTGGTAAACATATGTCAGCGACGCTACTGTCTAATTAGTGACAGGATTCATTGTCATCTGTCTGGTAATGAGGAATCACAAAGGTTTACCATTCCTCTGGAGTGCCATTTGATATTCCAGCGTGTCTACAAAATGGGGAACAACTTTACATATTTTAAGGCATCTTTGTAAATAGGGTCACTTGTTGTTGTTTTGGTTCCTTTCTTCCTTATATTCTTAATGCATTCGCTGTCAATTATCGTGTGGCAATGCGCCGGTTTGCCGCGCCGCTGTCTGACTTGGTGACTGGCTTGTCTTTTAGGAACCTATGAAATGTGATTTACATTGAGAGCATGTGTAGCAAACCCTTGCCCACAGTATGCATATTTCCACCACCTTGTTTGTGACAGTTGGTTGTACCTGTGCTTGGGGGAAGAGCACCAAGTAGGCATCTGACTTTGCATATCAGTGGCTGAGCTCAGGGTCAGGAGCACATCTGGTTGTGTGTGGTGTGTCACTGCTTCAGATACCATAACACACTTTTGCTGTGTTGTGTAGAGTACAGGAAAAAAAGCGCCACGACTTTTGAACTAGGGTTGTGTGCTGTCCAGAATCTATTGATACCATACGTATCACGATTAATTTGTATATTGCGATATAAAGTGATACTGTATTAACAAGGATATATGTGTAGTATTGTCAAGTACTTGACTCTGGTGTTGCAGAAATACAGACTATAATATGTCCAAACATCATCTTTTAAAAGCTGCTGGAGGCCAATGTATCCTCTCGTCCTCAGTCATCCCAGAGATCTAGCATGATTTCATTCTTCCTTCTAGCGACAAGAAAAAAAGCAACACAAATTTTTTTATATTTTCATGTTAATTGTTAATAAGAATTCAAAGTCTAATTCAATTTTATACAATTCTATATCGATATACAGTATCATGGAGGAATATATTGCAATATTTCTTAATCCCTAATTCAGTACTAATGTCAGGCTGTTGTCTTCAACTTTATATTTTAAATTAATTATCGTCTTGTTTTCTCAGACTCTGTAATAACAGATTTTTCTCTCAAATGCCACAAAGACCGTACCGTTTCCAAAGATGCAATTATATTGTTATGATCATAAAAAATACATTTTATTCTGCCGCTTAACAACATTTAACAAATGTATTTTTCATTGTCCTTATTTTCCTGGAAGCATTTATGTTATTTTACTTGTGTTCCTGCTTGTGTTCGACAGATGTACCATACACTTATTTTATGTTTTATGTTTGTAGTCATACTTGGTCATGTGTGTGTGTGTTTGTGTTGCCGAGTCGGTGTGTGTGTGTTCATGGGTGTGATGGCTCCAGCGGTCTGCACCTCGTGTAAAAAGATAGCACCTTCCTAAAACAGATCAATAATGGCATATTTCTAGAAACTCAGCTTCTATAATAGAGTTAACCAATCCCTCGGCATGTGTACACATGTGTGTGTGTGTGCGTGTGCGTGTGCGTGTGCGTGTGCGTGTGCGTGTGCGTGTGCGTGTACGTGTGCGTGTGCGTGTGCCACTTAGAAATACTTGTCAAGACAGCTACAGTATGTCCAATATAATAGAGTATATTATGTGGTGGGCCATGTTTTCAGAATGTTTTTTAATCTAAATATTTAATTCTAACCCTTATCTATGCATCTACTTATCAGGTTAAGATTATAACCACCTTTATTATAGAACAATATGTGAATATTTAGAACATATAAAACATGTTTGCCTCCTACACAAACTGTTTAATAGTTTAAAAGTGGCATAAAAACATGAGCAAATACACAAATAAAACACGTATGTCTATTAGACTTGTACTGTAAGCAACAATTCTGTTTTTTAATTAATTAAAGTTTTCGTTCTGCCTTAGTATTAGTTTATTATTTAAGAGTGAGAGTCTGAAAAATGTTTTATTTGGAATGAAAGTAATGGTGAATTAATTAATTGGAATGTGTAATACAAAAAGTGATGCCTATATTTATTATCAGGTGTTGTAGTGAATAAAAAAAGGCCAATACATTAGTGAATATTAAGATAGATCTATGTAAGTATGAACTATACAACTAGATTGAAAAAGGAAAAGTATTCAATAATAAGTACTTGTATAAAAATAAAATTGCAATAATTGCTGCATTTATGGCTGAACATGTACATTTCTTTCCGAGTACTATTACGAGGGTCAATAGCCATAATCGGCAACACTTAAAGTATTTTAAAGAGACATATTACTGAAAGGTTTTCAGACCACATTGACAAAGACTCTCTGGCTTGAACATCTATTGTGTTTCTGTCTAACTTGCTCTTCTCTCAGGAGACCCTGCAGGTCTCTTATGTTCTCCACATAGTTCAAGGTTAGATTGTGATGGATCTCAGCACATGGATGATTGTCAATACAATTGATCTCTGTATTTTTACCCTCCTCCCCTGCCTCGGTCACTTCCTCACTTCACTCCCCTTCGCTTCAGTTGCTTTTCATCTCATGCCAGATAAGTCTGTCTGGACTGCCAAGAGCACAGAGTATCACTGGTTGTCGCCCCCCCCGCACCCTCCTCTTCCACTCCTCACAGTGCACTGAAGCTATGTTGCAATTTCTCAGGGAGTTTTGATGCCTGAATGTCTCCTGTCCGGGTCCATCTCGTCTGAGCTGCAGCGTCGGCCCTATGCGATATGAACTGCGCTGCCTCGCTGCAGGTCAGCCTTCACGGCCGATTAGTGTCGAAGCGCCACTTTGGTCACAAGTTGTCGGGAGCGCTTATCGTGAAGATCAACAGCGATCAGTCTCGCTGCTGCACTGCCTCTTCGCCGGAGTCCTCTACACCTCCTCGCTCCATGCTTTCTGTTTTCTGCCCTCTCCCCTCTTGGCATTAGCCGTCTTCTTTTTCTTCAAAATAATACAATTTATCCCATTCTTCTCTTGGTCCTACTGACTTGTCTTGTTTATTGACAAGTGTCTCTTAATAGTTCATTCAGTGCTGCGGCAGAACCTTTTTATTTCAGCCTTTCATCCACTCACTCACAAATACAGCATCTAAGGTCACCCGTATTGTACTTGATACTCATATCTCGAAGCTCGTGTTAACTTCTGGGGGAGGGTTAACATGTTTGTATTGTCAAAAATCTGTATTAGGATAGAGGGTCAACGATGCCATATTTTGTGATAGTGTAGTAAAAAGTACATATGTGTAGTATTGTTAAGTACTTGACTCTGGTGTTGTGATAGTGTAGTAACAAGTACATATGTGTAGTATTGTTGAGTACTTGACTCTGGTGTTGTGATAGTGTAGTAACAAGGATATATGTGTAGTATTGTTCAGTACTCGACTCTAGTTTTGTGATAGTGTAGTAACAAGTATATATGTGTAGTATTGTCCAGTACTCGACTCTGGTGTTGTGATAGTGTAGTAACAAGTATATATGTGTAGTATTGTCCAGTACTAGACTCTGGTGTTGTGATAGTGTAGTAACAAGGATATATGTGTAGTATTGTCCAGTACTTGACTCTGGTGTTGTGATAGTGTAGTAACAAGTATATATGTGTAGTATTGTCAAGTACTTGACTCTGGTGTTGTGATAGTGTACTAACAAGTAAATATGTATAGTATTGTCAAGAACTTGACTCTGGTGTTGTGATAGTGTAGTAACAAGTATATATGTGTAGTATTGTCAAGTACTTGACTCTGGTGTTGTGATAGTGTACTAACAAGTACATTTGTGTAGTATTGTCCAGTACTTGACTCTGGAGTTGTGATAGTGTAGTAACAAGGATATATGTGTAGTATTGTCCAGTACATGACTCTGGTGTTGTGATAGTGTAGTAACAAGTATATATGTGTAGTATTGTCAAGTACTTGACTCTGGTGTTGTGATAGTGTACTAACAAGTATATATGTGTAGTATTGTCAAGTACTTGACTCTGGTGTTGTGATAGTGTAGTAACAAGGATATATGTGTAGTATTTTCCAGTACTTGACTCTGGTGTTGTGGTACTGTAGTAACAAGGATATATGTGTAGTATTGTCGTGTACTTGACTCTGGAGTTGTGATAGTGTAGTAACAAGGATATATGTGTAGTATTGTCCAGTACTTGACTCTGGTTTTGTGATAGTGTAGTAACAAGTAAATATGTGTAGTATTGTCAAGTACTTGACTCTGGTGTTGTGATAGTGTACTAACAAGTAAATATGTGTAGTATTGTCAAGTACTTGACTCTGGTGTTGTGATAGTGTAGTAACAAGTATATATGTGTAGTATTGTCAAGTACTTGACTCTGGTGTTGTGATAGTGTACTAACAAGTAAATATGTGTAGTATTGTCAAGTAAGTAAGTAAGTAAGTAAGTAATATTTATTTATATAGCGCTTTTCGAGACCAGGGTCACAAAGCGCTTTAACAATCAAAACAATACTCAAAACAGTACATACTTCAAAGATCAAGATAACACCGAGAACAACACAGGAGTTCGAGAAATTCAAGGAAAAGCCTGAACAAGTACTTGACTCTGGTGTTGTGATGGTGTAGTAACAAGGATATATGTGTAGTATTGTCGTGTACTTGACTCTGGAGTTGTGATAGTGTAGTAACAAGGATATATGTGTAGTATTGTCCAGTACTTGACTCTGGTTTTGTGATAGTGTAGTAACAAGTAAATATGTGTAGTATTGTCAAGTACTTGACTCTGGTGTTGTGATAGTGTACTAACAAGTAAATATGTGTAGTATTGTCAAGTACTTGACTCTGGTGTTGTGATAGTGTAGTAACAAGTATATATGTGTAGTATTGTCAAGTACTTGACTCTGGTGTTGTGATAGTGTACTAACAAGTAAATATGTGTAGTATTGTCAAGTAAGTAAGTAAGTAAGTAAGTAATATTTATTTATATAGCGCTTTTCGAGACCAGGGTCACAAAGCGCTTTAACAATCAAAACAATACTCAAAACAGTACATACTTCAAGATCAAGATAACACCGAGAACAACACAGGAGTTCGAGAAATTCAAGGAAAAGCCTGAACAAGTACTTGACTCTGGTGTTGTGATGGTGTAGTAACAAGTATATATGTGTAGTATTTTCCAGTACTTGACTCTGGTGTTGTGGTACTGTAGTAACAAGGATATATGTGTAGTATTGTCGTGTACTTGACTCTGGAGTTGTGATAGTGTAGTAACAAGTATATATGTGTAGTATTGTCCAGTACTTGATACAACATGTATCTGGATACATTGCTGTTGTATTTCGATATAGTAACAAAAAAAAACATGTCGAAATATTTAGGTGTATCTCACACCCATTATTCAAAGTTAAAACGAACATTAGTCAAATGATCTGCTACTTCTGTTGAAAGAAGATTATTCATTGAATGTGTTGAATATCTCAGTTTATATTGTGCTCTTTAAAAAGAGAGAACAGATGGTTATGTTTGTTTTTTTCCGGGGTTATCCATCCGTCGGGTCGAAGAGCACGCAGCTGCCCGTCCATATTACCGACAGACTTTGACTTTGTATTTATTTGCCGGTTTCCTCCCCCATTCCACCCGTCGTTCCATCCGTCCTCGTTGGAGCCGTCAGGCCTCGTCTGTGGCGAGAGCGCAGACGAGTCATGTTTGGCCTGTCAGTGTAGCTGGTAGTGTCAGTATCTGGAGCTGCTGGTTGCTCTGACAGCGCTGGAGGGGCTGCTGGTCCTAGCAGAGTGCAGCCGTCACCCCTTGACACGCTCAGTGTCACTGATCCCCTTCGTCTGACATGGCGCCCCCCCCCCACCCCCCGTCCCCCTCTTCGCTACCCCCCGGTGGCCTTTGGAGTACCACACTGAAGCCACTCAGTCATTCACTTCTTGTAAGAAGTCTGCGCTGACCCACATGTAGGCGACGCATAGATGGATGGATGGATGGATCAGCAATGCGTCTGAGATCTAATCTGGCCTTGGCGAGGGCGCAACAGTGACAAATGGATGCTCACCATGGAGTCCCCTCAACCAAGAGACAGTATTAGTTTTGCTTTAATTACCAGCCGCCGTAATGTTTCCTATCCATAACTGTCGGCCTCGTAGAATGCAGCCTGGCAGAAGGGCGAGGGCCTTGTCTCGTCTCTCAGTGGGCCTCCCATCTCCCCTCTCCCCAATCTGTCTATCCTCTCTCTCTCTATTCTCTTTCTCTCTCTGTCCCTGATACTCCCTCTATCCCAGCTTCCTTCCTCACTCCTCAACGTCCCTCCCATCCCCTCTGTGCCTGCCGCAGCTTCCATTTCAATATTTCAATATTTATGCCTCTAAGGTAATTCAAAGTCACAGAAATGGGGGATAACTTTTTCTCCACCTACTCTTCTGAGACCAGAACATTTTTGTTATGGTCATACGTTGACAACACGACATGATGGACCTCCGTGTCAGACAAAAGATGGAAATTCAGTGATGGGTGAATGATTTTTATGATACAATTATGTTGCATTGTCTTCATTTTCGAAACCCACTACATGGTATTCTCCACTCTTTGATTTGTGGTTCTGATCGAACATCGTTTAACGGACCTCCCTGGCGTCCATGCAGTGGAGGTCGTTTATCTTCACCCAGAAGCAACACAAGGGATACAACAAATACATTTGTTTTTTCGGGCCGTCAAGTCACCTTGACCCTGAGATAACACAAGGGTTAAAAACAGAGCACCACCTACCATCTACAGTGATAGTGTAGTAACAAGTACTGTATATATGTGTAGTATTGTCCAGTACTTGATTCTGGTGTTGTGATAGTGTAGTAACAAGTATATATGTGTAGTATTGTCCAGTACTTGATTCTGGTTTTGTGATAGTGTAGTAACAAGTATATATGTGTAGTATTGTCCAGCACTTGGCTCTGGTGTTGTGATAGTGTAGTAACAAGTATATAAGTGTAGTATTGTCCAGTACTTGACTCTGCTGTTGTGATAGTGTACTTACAAGTATATATGTGTAGTATTGTCCAGTACTTGACTCTGGTGTTGTGACAGTGTAGTAACAATGATATATGTGTAGTATTGTCTATTACTTGACTGGTTTTGTAGAATTTACAGACCAACTGACTCTTGACGACGTCGTAACTGCTTTCATTTGTTTAGAAACCAAAATATATCCAAACATCATCTTTAAAAGCTGCTGGAGTCACTGTATCCTCGGGTTCTCAGTCATCATCAGAATTGTATTATTCATTTAGCTGCGGAGAACGTAATAACTGCTGCCATCTTCACCCAGAGGCATCACAAGGGATACGCTTTCGGGCCTGTGGGTCACCTTGACCCCTGAGATAAAACAAGGGTTAAAAACAGAGAGAGCACCACGTACTGGTCTTTGACGATGAAGAGACCAGTAGGTGGTGCTGATAAACTGTACAAACACTAACAAAAACAACTCAATAAAGTTTTCATTTACAAAATTGCCTTAAAAAATTAAAAAAGGTAACTGAACTACTTTTTATTTTTGTGTCGGAGCATTTATATAGTTACAATTTGTAACTGTGTATTGTTTTTTGATTGTTAAAGCGCTTTGTCACCCTGGTCTAGAAAGATATTTAAAAATAACCTTTACTTACTTACTTACAATTAAGGAGTAAAGAGGAATAAAACCAGCTACATTGGACAGATTTAAGCAGAAAACTTGTTAGTGGTAAAAAATGGAAATGATGTATCGCAGTAAAATAACGATTACTCGAGGTAAAACAAAACAAACAATAGCATTTTATTTATTTTACATAAGGACTTCGTCTTCTCAACTTCTTTTCCATTTCCAAATATTTTATACATAATTTATTCTCATAAACACAGTTATAAGTAGATCAAGTTAAATTAATCTTGATTTATTGTCTTCTTCTACAGCAATTAAAGCAAATTTTCCTTTTTTCTTTTAATGGAAATTATTGATATTCACTATGTTAATAGATGGTTAAATAACTGGCAAATTACTTAAGTCTTCTAATTATTCAATTATTTGGGAGGATTCAATTATTAGTTCAATAATCAAAATGCTTATATTTGTGTTAGATTATCTTATCTTTTGTCCACCACAAACCCAGGCCGACGCTCAATTCAATTTTCCTCTTCTTCTAACTGACCAAAAGAGTTTTTTTCAAATAAATAAACCCGCTCGTCAGTCCGTCCTTCGCCGTAAAGATCTCCGACAGCCGGCGTCTGGTAATAGATTAGTCTAATTACTGCGTCCCTGAGTTCAGATCTCCACGTCACACACTCAGCCTGTCGCTCTAATACCCGTTACGACCACCTCTCTCCATCCCCTTCCTCTAAATGTAAAGTTATATAAAAAAAAAATGGGAAAAGGTCGGCCTTATTTGCATGCAAGGATTCATTATAACATGCGAATATGCTAAGGACCGGAGCTGGAGCTTCTCACGTGCCGGTGATGAATGGTCGGTGCATCACAGAATAGGCAGAGAAGGAGGCTCCGTCACCCTCATCTGCATAAGACACTTTATTTACTTTATTTTATTATATATATATCTTTATTTATTCATTTTCTTTTTTTGAGTGCTTGCTCTCCGTCGTACGCCGTTGATTGGGACCAAGAATAACATCGTCATTTATAAAACCAGTGTAGATGCTTGTCCTGATAATAAGGGCTGGATTCAAAGTCTCTTCTTTCTGCGGGTGAGAGTGTTTGGAAGAGGAAGCAGTTTGGCTGTTTATCGAGCAGCGATGAGCTGCAGCAGTGGGAGGGCGGCCGGCACTTGTTTAAGTGAAACCTATAACAAAATGTTTTTTTGTCGGAGCTGTGCGGGGTTTTGTGAGGTGGAGGGTGAGTAACGGTGAGAAACTCTTCTCTTCACTCCATCTATTACTGGGGAGGCAGATGGTGGGTGTCAAGACAACAGCAGCAAAAGGCAAACAAAGACATCGTCTGTGTGTGTGTGTGTGTGTGTGTGTGTGTGTGTGTGTGTGTGTGTGTGTGTGTGTGTGCGTGTGCGTGTGCGTGCGTGCGTGTGTGTGCATGCGCCTGCGCCTTCTCTCAGAGGTGTAACTGCTACTTTGAGTAGGAGGCAACAGTATTTATATTATTGAGCAGCACTTAGTGTAAATTCTTGAAAAGGTCCTTCACTTTATATAATTCCAGACTGAAGACAACTTGGCAAACTGCTCAAGATACTTTGAGGTTCTGCCGCTCGTGCCCACTGCAGTCTTTTAATTTAAAAAATATATTTTTTTAATATGTTACACTGTACTTGTGTAGTGTGTCCTTTAAAAAATAGAACGGATCTAGAACTAGTAGATATTTAATTATAAATATGTATTGTTGTTGATATATTTGAAAGCATTTCTAATATTTAATTCATTCATTCATTCATTCATTCATTCATTCATTTATTTTCTACCACTTTATCCCTTATGAGGGTCGCGGGGAGACTGGAGTTTATCCAATTTTGATAAGGGCGAGAGGCAGGGGACACCCTGAACAGAATGCCAGTCTGTCGCAGGACACACAAAGACAGACAACCATTCACACACCTACGGACAATTTCCCACAAGTTCTCAATCAACCTCTGTATGTTTTTGGACTGTGGGAGGAAACCGGAGTGCCCGGAGTAAACCCATGCAACACGGGGAGAACATACAAACTAATCCTCCTCCCACGATGCAACACTAATAGACTCAAGGACTCAATGATTCCTTGTGTTATTAGGCTGTTTAATTCTGAGTTTGGGGGCAGAAGTGGAGTGAAAAGATAATATTCTATGTTATTCTTTGTTATTTTTCTTTGATCTATTATTATTCTTTATCTTTAGTAAGTAATTTATATTTATAGAGCGCTTTTCCAGACCAGGGTCACAAAGCACTTAAACAATCAAAACAATACTCAATAAAATATAAACTTAAAAAGGTCACGATAACACCAAGAAACACTTAGTCTCAGAGAATCAAGGAAAAGCTCAAATAAAAGTGTGTTTGATGATCTACTGACTACTTCAAGAAACGTCTGAAGACAGAGATCGTTCCAAAGCTGAGGAGCAACAGTCTGGAAATATTTCTCTCCTCAGTTCCGGAAGCCTGTTCAGGAACCATCAGTAGATTCTGATCCACAGACCTCAGAGAGAAAGTAAGAACCAGAATTTAAAAATGATCCTGAAAGAAACTGGCAGCCAGTGAAGAGTTTTAAGGATCGGAGAAATGTGAGTTCTTCTACTAGAGCAGCTCAGAATTCTTGCTGTAGAGTTTTGTACCAACTGCAGGCGAGACAGATCCTTTTTTCTTAGGACATGAAAACAGTGTCATCTTCCACTTTCTTTTTATTGCACTTAGTTCTTACATTGTCTGTGTTGCTGTACCTCCAGAGGGATCAATAAAGTTTATCCATCTATCTATGTATAAGACCTGATAAAACAACTCGAGTTTCCCTAATGTGGAACGATTAAAGGAATATCAATCAAACCTCAAAAGTAGCTCTGATGCTTTTATCAAAATGACACCTATAACATCTCGTCTCCAACTTTCCCACCTGGATTGAAAACCTCCACGTTGTACAATCTCTGGGCTCTGATAAATAATTCTCTGAGCACTGCATAAGTAACATTACGGTTTAGTTCTTGGCGGCATAACCTTGGCTGCAGGATAATGAGAACGGCAGCCGCCCGACAGACGGGCCTGACATCGCAGCTACGCCCTTCACTCAGCCGGATTGAGGAGAAACGTCAATACAGGGGCCTTATGTTTTATGGATTATCTGCATAAGCAAAACTATAGTGAGAAATACAACTCTCGCTTGTCATGTTGCTGCAGCGCTTCTCGAATGCTGCTCACCGGAACACAGCACTTCCAATGAAAGAATGAACCTTCAACGAAGTCCTCTCTTAAAAAAAGTCCTGAGGAATGAATCATAAAACAGTTTGAAAGGACATACATGATGTTCATTGTCAGGGGTGACTTGCTAATGCCTCACGCAGTTTACTCAATCCACTTGTTTCCTCCCTCAATTTAACTCCTTTAAAAGGCCGCGAGGCTTCTGTGTTTTGCTATAATGAGTGAAGTTTTTCACTGCCTAATGATTGATGTGATGCTAATATTGGCAACGTTTGTCGAAACCACACACCGTAGACAATAATCTATATTTATGTGTCCACTTAGCACTATATTATTTCTATGCAGCTTGGTAGTGCAGAGATCTTTGTCTGGACAAGGGCCCAAAATAAAAAGTGTCTTAGTCCAAAGATCTTTTGCGACAACTACTCCCATTATTTTTAGCACAAAAGGCTTTTTAAAAATCTCATTCCAAGGAGTCTTTTAAACTATATAGGAGATCTGTAGCTCAAATATTTATCAATAAATTACATGGCCTTTGCCTTTTTCCATTTTAAATATTTTTCATGTTCTTGCACCTTTCCAATTTAAACCAATATTTAAACTTAAGTATATCAAATATTTAAATAGTATGTATTCAACGTTTTGAAGCATAATTATTAGATCCTCAGTTAATTCCGGATGATGTTGATTTATATTTGGATGGATTTTTGTGTAGATTCACTGTGAATTTTGGGCATTTAGTCTATTTGTGTGTCTATGTGTTATTTTCTTTTATAAATCGTATACTTCTTAACTATGGAATCAAAGTTATATAAATTATATCATTTGATGATGATGATGATATTTATTTCTCATTCAACTGACATCATCACCATCATCACCTTCATCATCATCACCTTTATCATCATCATAATTCATCATCATCTTCATCATCATCACCTTCATCATCATTATCACCATCATCACCATAAACATCACCTTCATCACAATCAACATCACCATCATCATCATAATGCATCATCATCATCACCTTCATCATCACCATCAACATCACCTTCATCCTCATCATAATTCATCATCATCACCATCAACCTCACCTTCATCATCATCATCATCAACCTCACCTTCATCATTATCACCTTCATCATCATAATCACCATCATCACTATAATCATCATCTTCGTCATCATCACAATCAACATCACCTTCATCATCATCAATGTCACATTCATCATCACCTTCATCACCATCATCATCATCTTCGTCATCATCACAATCAACATCACCTTCATCATCATCAACCTCACCTTCTTCATCACCTTCATCACCATCATCATCATCTTCGTCATCATCACAATCAACATCACCTTCATCATCATCATCATCATCATCATCATAATTCATCATCTTCATCAACATCACCATTGTCATCATCTTCGTCATCATCACAATCAACATCACCTTCATCATCATCACCATCATCATCATCTTCGCCATCATCTTCATCAACATCATCATCATCTTCGTCGTCATCACAATCAACATCACCTTCATCATCATCATTATAATTCATCATCATCTTCGTCATCATCTTCATCAACATCATCATCATCTTCGTCATCATCACAATCAACATCACCTTCATCATCTTCACCAACATCACCTTCATCATCATCATCATCATCATCCCTATCGTTGTCATCACTAACTATACAATCAAACCTATATAAATGATAACATTTGATGACGATGATTATATTTATTTGTCAACTAACTGACGTCGAAGAAACAGAGTCTTTTGCGCCACCGACGATTAAGAACTTATTTCCAATAAATGGAGGTTCCACATAAAATCATGTCCCGGGCCACAAACAAATAGTCAATTTATATATTTGAATAACTTTGCTTAAAAGTGTGTTTTTTAAGCTCTACAAGCATAAATTTAAGCTATTTTCAGCCCGATTTCTTATTCAACCCATTTAGTTTGTTAACATAAGCAAAACAAAAATTAATATACCAGCAACACAAACATCTTCTTCCTCCTCACCCATTACCTTTTTCCCATAATGCCCGCACACCTGAAGAGACCTTCTGAACATAAGGAATCCTGCGTTACAAATTACTGCACATCATAGAAATTGTGCAGCAAGCTTTTTAAAATACCAGTGCTGCCAGTGCGGCTCGCTGTAATTTATCCCTTCACGGCTGTTAGCTGCGCAGTGCAACAGTGATTTATTTGGTTTAAGAGAAGTTTTGTTTAGAGAGATAATGAGCAGGACTTCTCTTTAATGATTTAACACGGCACGCTGGAAAAGAAGGGGAGGAAAAAAGCACATATATTTTTCATATCTTTAACTGCTCTGCAGAGAGAGGAGCGCGGAGAGAGATGCATTAGCAGGAAAAGCTAACTGCCTCTAACAGCCAACATTTTTGATTCATTTGTTTTGCTTTGTTAAATAAATCTTTTCAACCTTCTGATGCTGCGGTTCTTAAGTTTTATTCTTCCTTGTTCCGCCTTGTTAGTGGATATTCTCGCACTTCTTTTTTTTTTACTAAGCTGACTGATTTTGTGCTGATCCAACATTTTTATATTAAATGTTTCTATTCTGAAATGTGTCTTTTTTTTCCTTCTTTCATCTTGACACACAAATACAGAATTATTCTCCCCTTGTTCAGCACTTTCAAGTTTCCGTCCTCACTTTGGATTTAAATCCCAAATTAAAGCAGTTAATTAGAAAATATAATGAAGCCGAGGAGCATAATAAGCAAACAGTGCGGCGGTTGCTACGAGCTCGGCAACACTGCCATCGGCACATAACGATGATGATATCAATAATAGATTACTTCATCAATCGTCTTTCTCTTGAAGATGGAAATGTGCTGTTGGGAAGGAACCGCATTTTTCTTTTTCGTTATTATCCTCCAGCTCGCCTCAAAATGTCTGTTTCATCTCACATTAGGGTTTGCTCTGCATAAGTGCAGGTGGAACTTCTCTCTCTCTAAATGATCCTTTAATGGAACAGTGTGCAGTGGAGCTGCCAACTCTATGGGGCGCTGCCGCTGTCGATGAGAACTTTGCCTCAATCAATCCGTCAAGCTCCATCACCTGCCTCAGCAGATGATCCAAAAACCCCTTTGGAGAGGCAAAGTGAGCTTTTAATGTACCTCCTCCAAGACTAGAGGACACACACAATCTCACACATGCACACACGCTTGCACATGCACATGAGTCAGCATCATCAGTGACTTGGTGTTCTATTAAATGTGGACACTCGTCTACATTTATTTTTTATTTTAATAATCCTAAACACTGTACGACAAACTGATGCATACAAACTAGGGGTGTCAACGTTTTGCAATTCATTGTAACCAAAGCTTCTAACTGTCATGTGAACGGTTACACGAAGGAGATTAAGGATTTCCAGCCTACAACATTCTTGTAGACAACTTCTAATGTGTACTGTAGCATTACTCCACAATTCAAGTAGTATTACCCCGCATGTCACTGTAGTATTAGTCCGCAAGTCACCTTAGTATTACTCCATGAGTCACCATAGTATAACTCTGCGAGTCACTGTAGTAGTACTTCACGGTACTCAAAGTATTACTCCACATGTCACTTTGGAATTATGCTTCGAGTCACTTAAGCATTAATCCATGATTCTTGTAGTATTACTCCCCTCGCACTGTAGTATTACTCCATTAGTCACCATAGTATAACTCTGCGAGTCACTGTAGAAGTACTTCACGATACTCAAAGTATTACTCTGCATGTCACTGTGGTATTATGCTTCGAGTCACTTTAGCATTAATCCATGATTCTTGTAGTATTACTCCGCAAGTCACCTTAGTATTACTCCATGAGTCACCATAGTATAACTCTGCGAGTCACTGTAGTAGTACTTCATGATACTCAAAGTATTACTCCGCACGTCACTGTTGTAATATGCTGTCACTGTAGCATTACTCCAGGATTCTTATAGTATTCCTCCAGTGAGTCGCCTTAGTATTACTCCCCGATTTTGTACTACATTTACTTTTTAATTCAGAACATTTTAAACCCTCTATAAGTACATTAAACACTTGTGTATAAAGTCATTATTTGTATCTTTGTCGGTCCATTTAAAAATCGTTCATAAAATCTTGTGAGTCGTCGCTGTCAAAGTCACAAAACTTTATTACAGTCTCTTGTCATTGGTCAACAGCGTCTTGGCGTCTCTTTCATGTATATATTGGTGAGAAATGAACGCAGAGGACAATAGAAACCGTGAGACAGTAATGTATTTTTTTAAAGGTTTATGGTTTGATACACGTGTTGACGTTGACACATGTAGACGTCGACACCTCTTACAAACATGATCCATCACTACATGAAGTATAATGTCCATGAACTGGACCAGAGGAAATTCTTGATTCTCCGTCTTTTCCTCTCGGTGTCTTCCTGTCAGGAAACAGACTCGCTGTCTATCAATGAATGTCTTTTTTTCCCATCTCCTTGTTTCTTGTGCTTCTATCCGTCTATCTGACACGTCGGCAGCTGTCGACTCGCTGCAGGGTTGCTGTCAGCCAAGTGTTGCTTTCTGTTCTTCTGTCATCTCACCTGCTCAACGGCTCTCGGATGAGACGCGTCGACTCACCTGCTGGTCGGTCCTTGACACGCTTGTTACCGACACGTACAACAAAGAAACTTATATGCAATACATATTGTAAACTTTAAAAAATCCTCATTGTTTTACGGTTTTCAAAATGATCAAAACCCACAAAAAGTAACAAATTTTATGAAAATTGTTTATTTTATTTTTTTATTTTTGCACGACATCAGACATGAAACTTGTAATCATAGTCACTTTTAGCTCAACTATATTTTAATATAAATATTTAACATGTGCTTCTGTTAATCGTTACATTGCAATCAAGGTCATTTTTTGTTTTCTTTATCTTTATTGAGTATTACATATATGTTTCGGTGTGAAGTAGTGCAACTATTCAAGACTATGTAGTATTACTCTGTGAGGCTCTGTAGTGTAACTTTAAGCTCTGTAGTGTTACTTTGCGAGGCTCTCTAGTATTACTCCATGAAGCACTGTAGTATTAGTCCGCAAGTCACCTTAGTAATACTCCATGATTCACCATAGTATAACTCTGCGAGTCACTGTAATAGTACTTCACTGACTTTACTTCACTGTGGTATTATGCTTCGAGTCACTTTAGCATTAATCCATGATTCTTGTAGTATTACTCTGCATGTTACTGTAGTAGTCTCTGCTTCTCCTCAACACGTTTTTTATGAACCGATAAACTTAAACACAACCACAGAATTTAGATTAAATTAGATAAAGTAGTAGAAGGCCTTAATTAACGCACCCACCTTGCTTATGGTGCCAAAAAAGTGATGAACTCCCATGATGCCTTTTGATTGGGTGCTACAATACTGTAAGTAAGTAAGTAAGTAATGCTTATTTCTAAAGGACCTTCTCTAGACCAGGGTCTAGGCCTCCTGTGTCTTGATCTTTTAAAGTATATATTTTGTTTTAATTCTGTGTTGCTCTGACAAGATGTGATTGGTTGGCTGGGCGGCAAATTATTGTATTAGCTGCTCAGGTCAGCGTTTCTAAGAAGGTTGGTGTGAGGAATGACAATGTTGAGTTTGCAGGTTCAAATAAATGTTGTTAGTATAAGTAAGAAAAGTTAAATGGTCACTAATTCACAGACAAATGAAGTATTGTAATATGTCTAATTAACTATGAACATATTTATATATACTGTATATAGAAGAGGTCGACGATGTCATTGGAGGACCTCACATGATGGAAGCTGTTGTGACTGGCAGGAGGTCCTGTTGGTACATTTAGTAGCAACATAAACGAGACACACATGGACATTACGAGGTGAAAGGTGCATGAACTCACAGCGCTGCAACAATAATGTAAAAAACTAATGAAAGCAGAGATGGATGGTGAAGATCTGAGTGGCTGGTGAAGGATGGAGGCTGAAGGAGATGAAGGAAAGCGACTGAGGGAGGAGAGTGCAGAGGGTAGAAACCTGCTGTTGATGGCAGCAGAAGTCGTTGAGGGATGGAGGGGATCCAGCTGTGACATTAAAGCAGCAGGTGGAGGCCATCATTAGGACTGGCAGAGCAAGCTGGAGGAGCATGCATACGTTCTCGTGGACCTACTGGACCACTGCATGTTCACGCTCGTCTTGAAAGTGTTCGGAGCATAGTGACGTGTTTTTATTTTATCGTTGCCAACGCTTGAATACTCATTTATTATTTTGTAATACTCTGACAAAAAAAATGGAAATATGTGTATTATCAAACCTAGGTTTTCAGCATCACATGAAATATCAACAATATTATAATAACTTTGGTTTTGTTGTATTTTAATCCACTTATTTTTGGGGTATTTCCTTCCCCCAAAAATATATATTTTCTAAATGTTATGGATTCTTTGTGTTCACCTCTTAGGACTAATCATTGGTATTGCGGCATTTTTATTCACCTTGAGAAACGTTATTTGTTGGGAATTTTTTTGTTTTTTGTTTTTTTTATTTAAACCAAAAATATGTTTCCCAGATTTCCCAGATCAAAATCTAATTTTCAACACTCTAATTTTAACAATCCTAAGAACCTTGGTTTTAATGCTTTTTGATCCATTTTAAGAAACTTTTTAGATTTTTTTTTGTTTGTTTTTAAATCTAACAGGACTGAACCATATTTTTTTCCTGCATTTTCCTCCACATTTAAAAACTTTTGATTGATTGTTTTTTTTATTTTATTTTATTTTTTACAGATTTTTTTGAGTTTTCAATAAATCCCATTTTTACTCCTAAGCTTTGGAACGATCTTCTTCTCTCTTTGCGCTTGATGGAGTCTACTGACTCCTTTAAGAAACATCTTCACGTTTTTATTTGTTCAGGCTTTTCCTTGATTTTCTGGAACTCCTGTTGTGTTATCAGTTTTATCTTGATCTTTAAAGTATATACTTTATTGAATATTGTTTTGATTGTTTAAGCGCTTTGTGACCCTGGTCTGGAAAAGCGCTTTACAAATAACAATTACTTAATACTTACTTACTTTGTGTTCACTTGCTGAACTTTTGTTGAGCTGAATTTCTATCAATTTTTAGAAACCTTCATTTGTGAACATCTTTTAATTAAAAAAAAAAAAAAAAAAGTTTTTTTTACAGATTTTTGGATCAGAAAATCAAATTTTCAATATTTCAGCACATTCATTTGTGTTCACCTGAATTCTTTCAATCTTTTAATCAAAAAGAAAACTTTTAAATGTTGGAAACATGTGTTTGACAGTATTCTGTCACCAATGATGACCCTTGAATAGTGACGTACTTAACACATGCAACATGTCAACTTTTCTAAAGCATTCACTCATTGATTATTTGTTTACCATGTTTTGCAGACAAAACTTTGGAAAAAGTGCATCCTCAATGTGTGCTGATACTTTTGCTGTCACTTAATAATATATATATATATATATATAAGTAAGGCTGCAAGATATATCGAAAACATTTCGATATCTCGACACTTGTCTCGGCACGTGCGATATGCATGTGAAAACATGTAATAATTTATACATTTTTATTGTATAAAGCCAGCATTTCTTCAAATGCACACTTCGACCAATCAGTGTCAGGTTCTGTGGAAGTAATACTAACTTATGATCTAGTCAAACACCAGTGATCCAGTCACTCTTCTCTTTCAACCTCCTTTGTTAATAACTTTTCATCTCGTCTCAGTTGTTTTCTTATCAGATTGTTAACTTCCAAACAAGTGTAAACCTGTCCGTCTTCACCGTATGCTAACAAGCTAAGTTGTTAGCGTCATTTATAAAGTGTTATTTGTGCGTGTACAAGGAGGTGGATTTATTATTGATTTGGTGATATCACGACGCGCCGGCGGCTCCTCTCTGATGTCGCTCAGTTTGGCGGGAAACCGATGCACGTCCCGCGAGACTGAGCGTCATAAGTGATGTTTTTCTACGATCAGCGCTTTCGTTGTCCTTCTCTAAACCCCCGGAACCTCTATTTATAAGCCATTTCTGACTTTTTTCCATCCCAACATCTTTTACAACTTTGCTGCTTATCAGATTGCAAGCGAGTCTGTTCAAAGGGTTTTCTTCGACCTCCCATCGCCTCCCACACCCAAAGATGGTTCTATCCAAGAACACATTAGTAAAATGAAGCTGTTTGTATCAAATATTGACATGTTATCTCTTCATCGTCATGGGGGGGAGGGAGGGCGTTGTAACTGTGGGTAATTGAGCCGTGTCTCCCCTGCTTATCGGTAAAGCTCCGGCACGTCACGGACCTAACGAGCTGTAGCGTGCCGATTAGTCTGAAGGGAAAGTCGAACGTGAACGCCACAGACTCTGTCTTTCTTTTCTTTTTTATTTTTTTTTAAGATCTGCAACGGATATTACGAGTCTCCCTGGAGGGAGGAGGCACAGGCTTATTAGCTGTATTCATAGGAGGGAAGAGACTTGACATGGATGAATGGCATGTTCAAGTATCCCTGTGTTAGAATAACCATCAGGGCTGATAGTTTGGGCTGATGACGACCTCCACCGCGGCCTTGACCTGACCAAGGGCAGGGGGTTTATTACACACTACCTTAAACAAATGGTAGTGTGT